>NW_023637601.1:0-130869 GCF_015220235.1 Choloepus didactylus
AGCCAATTGGCAAAGTCACTGCCCAGGTGAGGATGTTTCTTTGACTCCAAGCGGCCTTTAGAGTCAAGCTCACACTTCTCAAGAGTTGGTTTTC
Organism: Choloepus didactylus; assembly: GCF_015220235.1. NCBI lineage: Eukaryota > Metazoa > Chordata > Mammalia > Pilosa > Megalonychidae > Choloepus > Choloepus didactylus. Next base: position 95 of record NW_023637601.1, read on the forward strand.
TCAGTGATCTGGCCAAGCCCGTCCTTCAACTCCTCCAGAGTCATCCAGAGTTGCTTCTCCTGACCCTGTTCAGTCCAATGCCAGTTCTGCCAATTCTTTGTCTGGACAAGCAAAGTTTCTTTTCTTCTGTTTTTTGGAACATGATTTTGTCAAAGCCTGGAGCCTTCTTCCCTTTATGACATCAGTCTGGTCCATTTCCATTAATTCTACAGGATTCATCGCAGTAGAGTCTCCCCTTCTGGTCACGCTTCTGTGGCCCAAATCAGTCCCCAGTACAAAGTCTCACGGGGAGTTTTTCAGTCTGCACCACCTTTGCACACTTGAATTCTCCTCTCAAAGCTCTGCCAAGGGGCTGGTAGGATAAAGGGGAGGCGGGAACTAGAGGAATGACTGAGGAGAGGGATGTCCTGAAGCATGAAGAAGTAAGTATTAAAAAGTCTTACTGGGCTTTACTGTCCATTGTTGTTGAACCCAGAACATTGTCCATCAACACCGTGATAGCACATAAGCCAGAGATCTAGAACCTATACGATGACATGGAATTAAATTGTTGGGGGTAAGTTGGGTGAATGAATAGTCCCTCAGCTATTCCTGGCATCACATTTATTTTTACCATTTCCTTTATGAAAATGTCACAAATTAAATACTTCTGACCTCTCTTCTCTTTATAAATGTTTATTTGTAATAACATTGTCAAAGAGAACTTAATACATTTAGTATTGGATTGTACATAAATATTTATTGAATGGTTCATTCTAAATCATTCTAAGTGGATTTATTTGAGTTTTGTTAGTAGTCCCAACTTGAGAGACACACTTCATTTCATGGTTCTTTGTAATTCCCAAAACTGTCCAGTGGGGACTGAGCCAACTCTTCTCACAGGTCCATTGTCCTCAAGGCTGTGGTTAGTGAAGAGGCAGGAGGAAGATCTTAAGGTTCTGTCTCCCTTCCCATGAGCCTGGAACCCAGGGCAAGGCCTCAGGCTGCTGTCCACACTGAGCAGGAATCATCAGCCTCATCCCCAGGCTGGAGCCCAGAGATGCTCAGGGAGGCCATGTTGCCTGCTCTGGAGCCTGAGAGTCCCTCTGAGATCCCTGAGGCTCAGTGGTTATTCCTGTGGGTCAGGAGTCTGGGAACCTGGCCTAAGCACTGCTGCAGCCATGCTGCTCCCTGGTTGCTGACATTGTTGCTGTTTCCAGTGTGAGTGACCATGGCTGTGTGTCCTGGGTCCTGAGACTCTGAGGGCAGCTGAGTCAGCCTTGCCTGGGCCACACACACTGGTTCAGGGAGAGACAGAGAGGCAGTGAGCTGAGGGAGGACAGGAGTGTGTCTGATGTGACTGAGGGAGGCCACATGGCATCTCCCACACCAATGATATCAGCCCTCACTGGGACAGAGAGTTATGATGAGGAGGAAGAGGAAAGGGGTCTTAGGGGTCATGGTGCAAGAGCTCACCTGGGCAGTGACTTTGCCAATTGGCCTTTAGAGAGACTCTCTAGCAGCAGATGCAGGAAGAAGTGAAGGGTAAACTGTGGTGAGAACAGGGAAAAGGAGACCAGTTAGGAGGCAGAGGAGTGATTCACAGGAAGGGTGACAATGACCTTCCCTAGATAAGTGATATTGGAAAAGGAAGGATGAAGGGGAATTGCAGATCCAATGTAGAGGTGTGGTTGGGAAGCCTTGGAGACTGTGACTTTTGAGAGTCAGGAAAAAGGAAGCATCTAATATGAGGATGGAATATCTGGTTGGGAATTTGGATGGATGATGATACCCCACATGAAAGACAGCAAAGCTCTGCCTCCCGAGACTCCAGCATGAACCCTGGGCTCCCCTAAGTCTCCTTTATTCTCTCCGAAGGCCCTGAGAGGGAGGATTCCTACATTCAAATAAGTCCCTGCTTCCTGACACCCCCAGTGCCCCAGGGCTTGGGCAAATGTCTCTGTGGCTGGAGGTAGAAGAGAAACAGAGAATGTCATCTGACTGGGGTCCTTGGGGTGAGGACCGAGGGTCCTGAGGGACCTCGACAGCTGCAATCTGGTCACAGCTCAGTGACCTCACCATTTTCCCTCCCCTCCAACCCACTGAGGTTTCCCAGCTGGGAGGGCCCAGCACCCTCACCCTGAGGACAGCCCCACAGCGCCCCCTGCTGGCCACGCTGCTCCTGGCACCACCAGGCCAAGGACCCTCTGAGCCACTGAGGACCCCAGACCTGCACCCTCACTGGGCTGGTGGCCCCTCTGATGCTGAGGTGAGGGTGCTGTCCAGGGAAGACAGGGTGAGGACGGAGCCACAGGATACAAGCTGGCTGACTGTTGGGGAGAGTCCACAAATCAGCAAGCAGCTCACTCTTTGATTTACATTTTATTTTATGATATGAAACAATGTTAACATCTTACTAGATGTGGGCCAAAATTAATAGACTCCTTCATGCTATGGATTAGTAGGTGCCCCATGGCCTGTGTTCCCAGAGATGCCTTCAATTCCTTTAATGTTTTTTCAAGTGACCCCATCCAAGTAACATCAATTAACACAGAGCATGAAGATAATCTCCATGTGCTCAAATCTCATGTCCACTTATTTAATATTATGGTTATGTCTGAACAATTTAAGCTTGATTTTCTTTGTGTTTTTATAAATGCATGAAAATATATTCTTTCTGAAGAACTCACTTTCTTTTAGCAACACCTACAACTGGCTTGGATTCTATGGAGCAGCTGGACTTTTTTCAATAAATTTGAATTTATTGCATGACCCCACATGCATCCCTGTCCACTGTCCCCACCTCACTCTCCCACTGTCCTCTCTGCTGACACTCAGTGTCCTGGGCTCAGTCTGTGCTGACTCAGTGTCTCTAGCATCCAGTCTGTGGGATAGATGGTCACCATCTCCTGCTGTGGAAGCAGCAGTGGCATTGGGGGCAGGACCCTGAAATCCTCATCTTGGGGAGCAGTGGTTGGCCCTCTGGGACGCTGAACCAATTCTCAGGCTCCTTCTCAGACCCTCCAAGGGCTCTTATACCCACCTTCCCTGCTCTCCTCTCCTCACTCCACCATAACACATCTTATTCTCATTGCTACTTTTCCTTTCCATCCTCTCTTCCCCATGTCATTTTCACCTCACTGAGCCTGGGACCCCCCCTGCCTTGTCCACACTCTGTGCTGACCCTGGAGATGATCTACACATAGTAGGTGTTCAGATAATAGTGTGGACAGGCACACCTCTCCCTCCATCTTCACCCCTGAGGCAGATCCAGCTGGCCTCTGAGTCCCTCTGTCTATCCTGACCCCTTTCATGGACTCTGTCCCCTGGTGGTCTGTCCCTCTACAGCAAAGAATTTCTGCTCAATCTGAGACAATCAAATAATGTTTCCCACCCAGGATTGAATTTGGAACAGAATTTCAGAAGACATTTCTACAATATTTGGAACACGGTACCTGGTGTGAGACTGAGACCCTGATTTTTGGCCAAAATCAAAACCATCAAGGAGAGTCACAGGCCTGGCTGAGTTCTGGGAGCTGTACAGTGGGCCCCATTTTGGAGTCCCCAGCCTGTTTGTGTCTCATGTCCCCACAGCCTAGATGACCCCATGCTGCCATCCCATGCTGAGCAGTGATAACTGGCTTCATCCTCTGGCTGGAGCCCAGAGATGTACAACGAGGCTGTGTTCCCTGACCCAGAGCCTGAGAATTCATTCAGGGCCCCAGAGGGCCATCCACTGCTCCCCAAGATGAGGATTTCAGAGTCCTTCCCCCAATGCCACTGCTGCTTCCACAGCAGGAGATGGTGACCATCTATCTCACAGACTGAATGCTAGAGACACTGAGTCAGCACAGACTGAGTCCGGGACACTGAGTGTCAGCAGAGAGGACAGTGGTGAGTGAGGTGGGGACAGTGGACAGGGATACCTGTTGGATCCTCAGACCTGCCACCTCCATCCCTGACCCCTGTCCTCCACACACATGCACATGAGAGTGGGAAGGGTGAGGAGAGGAGCCCAGGCTGTGGTGGAGACCCCTCCATCCTAAGGTTCCTCAACTGGGCTAGGGATCCCCAAGTCCCTCTTACTCCTCCAACAGCCTCAGATGAGGGAGGGTCCCTCATGCTACACAGACTCCTCCCTTGGGTTTCCAGGCCCAACTCTGGTCCCTGAACCTGAGGCCTCCTGGAAAACTTATCCTGGAGCATGTGGAGCTGGGTCAGGGGTCCTGGCCTGTGTGTCCCCGGGGCCTGTGAGGACACAGCTGCTGAGCCCAGTGAGCACAGGGCAGAGGGTGCCAGGCCAGGGCAGGTGGGGGGTTCTCAGCTTAGCCAGCAGCACAGACCCTCAGTGAAGGCCACAATGCCCTCTGCTGCCTGAGGCCTGGGCGCACACATGTTCCATCTTCTCCACTCTTCACTTTCCTCCTTGCCCAGAGGATCAAGCTGGACATGACCATGTCACAATGCACCTCAATTTCCTGTCCCACCCAGCTTCCCCCACCAGGACCCCTGTGCCAGCTTACCATGCAGATTAAAGGACAGTCCTAGGACCTCACCATTGTTGAAGTAGGTGTCACTGGGAGGCAGGACCCAGTGCCTGGACAGAGCTCAGTCCTCCCTGCCAGTGCCCCACAGCCTGCCCATTTCTTCCTTCTCCTCCATAACAGACCAGAGTCTTCCCCATATGGCCAGGTCCTAACTTGGGAGATCCATTCCTATCCCCCTGGCTGCCCTCTCCTTTGCAGGACCCCTGGACTCAGCCTTCCAAAGACTCTTGGTCTCTGGCTCTGGGTGGATAGAAATAAAATAGTAGATGCACAATCATACCCTGCAATGAATTGGTGGTTAAGATGGTAGGTTATATCTGAGAAGTCCTGGACCCACATTATGTCACATACCTGCTGTGCTGGTTTGAATACATTATGTCCCCCAAAATATCATTATCTTTGATGTAATCTTGTGTGGGCAGAGGTATCATTGTTGATTAGATTGTAATTCTTTGAGTGTTTCCATGGAGATGCACCCCACCCAACTGTGGGTGATGACTCTGATTGGATAGTTTCCATGGAGGTGTGGCCCCACCCATTCAGCATGGGCCTTCATTAGTTTACTAGAGCACTAATAAGCTCAGACACAGGGAGTGAGCTTGCAACAGCCAAGAGGGACATTTTCAGGAATGCACAGAAGCTGAGAGAGTAGCTGCAGATGAGAGTTTGAAGATGGCTGTTGAAAGCAGACTCTTGCTCTGGAGAAGCCAAGAGAGGACAAACACTCCCAAGAGCAACTGAGAGTTACATTTTTGAGGAACAGCAGCCTAGAGAGGAATGTTCTGGGAGAAAGCCATTTTGAAATCAGAACATGGAGCAGATGTCAGCCATGTGTCTTCCCAGCTAACAGAGGTTTTCCAGACACCATTGGCCATCCTCCAGGGAAGGTTCCTGATTGTGGATGTGTTACCTTGGACACTTATGTCCTTAAGACTGTAACCATGTAACCAAATAATCCAACTGTATAAAAGCCAGTCCATTTCTGGTGTTTCATATTCTGGCAGACTTAGCAAACTAGAACATATTCTATGCCTTGATAAAAAGACCTTTATTCTTAAGGAAATTTCTCCTTTAGGAATGATCTTCCTCCAATCTTGCAAGAAGGTATCCCCATGGCCTGTTATCCTGCTGATATTGGGACCTGATAATGTTTATCTGGGAAATGTTCTCTGGATTGACAATGAAGCAAACCAGGACTTTCTGGAAATTTCTGAGATGCTCAGTTTCTCTGTGACAGTAGATGTTGTGATTAGGAGCTCTGTGTACCACAGAACTGAGATGCATCCACTATTGTCCCAATCAAGGCTCTAGAGAGGGAAGAGAGTGAGGTAGTGTGGGATTACACAGGAAGAGTGAGCAGGGGTGGGTACGAGTGTCATCTCCTTATTGGGGAGGTTGTACTGTCTCTGGGAACTCAGGAGCTCCTGAGGCCAGAACCTGGGGAGAAAGAGGGAAGACAGGCTTTGCTAGGGTTTCAGGGCTCAGAGAATGGTCAGCAGAGGCTTGGCCAGGAGCAAGGGACAGTTTGGGTTTCAGGCAGCAGGAAACCTGGGTCTCCTGTGACACACATGCTTGACTTCTGCCCTTCTTATCATCCCCACCCAGCAAGTGCAGGGATATTTTTGCTTTTGGACTCACAAGGATTCTGTGTTCATTGGGAAAGCAGGAAGAAAGGGGTTATTTTCATTGACCCTGTAATAATAGACCAAGTTTAGAGCATAAGGCCTCCTAGGTTTAGTAGCACAAGAGACAGTAGAAGACAAAACCTGAGCTGGTGTTGGTCCCAGCCAGATACGATGGGGGAGTGATGGGTCAGACAGGGGTGTGGAGGGCAGATGCTAATCTTCCCATAGATGGGAGATCTTGATGGCCTGGAGGCTGTATTCAGCTGTCCCATAGCAATAGCCAGCCTTGTCTCAGATGGCCCAGGGGTGGTCAAGACTCCTTGACCAAAGGAGTCTGGTTTCAGGAAGGATGGCTGAAACTCCTTAAGGAAGTCTCAAATGTAGGGGTTTTGACTGGGAACCCTGTGTACAAATCACTATGGTAACCCATAATGTTACTGCAGCTCTCCATACAGGAGATGCTGACCACGGGTCTGGGCCTTCTCATGCACTCCCTGGGGTGGAGTTACTTCATGAAACATATAGAATGCCTGCTCCCTGGTGATCCACACCCTACAATGGGATGTGGAAGGAAAGGAGGACACACATTTTGCCCTGTGTGATCAGCATAAATGACCCACAGGGGTTCCCAGGGGTCATGAGAGGCATCAGCTCTAAGAAATTCACATCAGGAAGACCAACTTCCCCCTTGAGCCAGTTTGGATATATTATGTCCCTCAAAAAGTGATGTTCTTTGATGCAATCTTATGGGGGCAGATTTATTAGTCTTGTGATTAGGGTGGTACCTTTTGATTGAGTGTTTCCATGAAGGTGTGACTCACCCAACTGTGGGTGATACTTTTGGTTAGATTCTTTCCATGGAGGTGTGGTCTGACCCATTCAGGGTGGGTCTTGGTTAGTTTACTGGAGTCCTTAGAAGGGAGCTCACACAGGGAGCAGAGAGGTGAAAGCACCCCAGGCTATGCTAAACCAGGACACACAGATGTTAGACTCTTGGAAGCCAGCAGAGATGCTGAGAAATGCTTGGAGATGCAAACTGAAGAACATTTGGAGATGCTAAGCTAAGAGATGAAGTCCAGAGTTTGCCCCAGAGAAATTAAGAGAGACCCAGGGACATTTTGGAGAACACCATTTTGAAATGCAACCCAGGAACAAAGGAAGAGCTGATGCCAACCTCATGCCTTCCAGGCTGAGAGAGGTGTCCCAGACACCATCGGCCATACTTCAGTGAAGGTATCCTCTTGTTGATGCCTTATTTTTGACACATTTATAGCCTTAGAACCTTAAATTTGTAACTGAATAAATCTCCTTTATAAAAGCCAATCCATTTCTGGTATTTTGCATAACAGCAGCATTAGCAAACTGGAACACCCCTCCTTCCCTGGGGCAGAGTCAGGGTTTCCCCAGCAATGTGGGCCATCCCTTCCCTTGGCTGGCCTCAGGGCCCTAATTCTCACATGTCTGACCCCCTCTCCCTGATATCACAACCAAAAAGGTAGGTGCCAGTCAACACAGTGTCTAGAATGCCCTAGTGACCCGCCTCCTCAGGCAGCTCTTCACACCTGCCTGCCTTGTCCTGGGACAGGGCCCTCAGCCAGCCCTGAGCACAGGTGACGGGAGGGAAGGGGCTGTCTGTGCTCTGACCTCAAGGTGCAGTGTCCATGTTGTTGGGACTGTCCATCTACTGGAGCAGCCCTGGGCCTCTGGCCCCAGGAGAATCCTACCAAAGGCAGAGGTGCTTTCTTTCAAGAGGAAAAATGCAACTACACAAGCTCTGATTTTACCCCATATGGGCTTCCAGGAGTAGAATTTGTTGTTCTCATAAGAGCTATTATTTTTTTTTCTGTTTGTTTGCTATTTGTGCTCTCTTTATGGTTTTCCTGATAAGTCAGAAAGATGGAATGTGAAAATGGGGTAAGCCATTGTGAGCCAGAAGCCACATCCAGGTACATCAGTGCATATGACAGTTAATTTAATAAGAGAATAGAGTCATTGTCAAAGACCTCAAGAAGGCCAGGTTTTTTCCCACATCCCCATCTGCCTATGTCACTGTGAGCAGCACTGCTGTGCCCAGTCACACAGTCATAGTCAGCCTCATCCTCAGGCTTCAACCCTGAGATTTGCAAATATGCTGCTTTGCTTGAGGTGTCTTTGGATCCAGAAACTTGACTGGGGACCCCAGGTCCCAGTTGCTTATGAGTCTGAGTATTGGTACAGGAAGAACCTGGGAACACTCCCTGGCTTCTGCTGGTACCAGTATATCCTGTATCCACCAACACTTACACCACTGCTCAGGGTGCAGGTGAGTCTGGACATTGTTCCCAAAGATGCAGAGAGGGAGGGTGGCTGGATCAGCACAGGCTGGGAGAGGGAACCTGCAAACACAGACACTCATGAGTGACCAGGTGTGGACCAGGGTGTAGCTCCTACAGGTCTGAATGAGAGGGGCTGACAAAGGCTGGGGGCTTCCCTGGGTGTCAGCAGCCTGTCACTACCTGTGCAGTGGGAGAGGAGCACAAGGAGGAGAGGGGTCCAGGCCATGGTGGACACAGCCCTGTGTGGCCTAAAGTGGAACTGGGCTGCCCCAGCCTCCTTTTCTCCCCTACCTTCTGCCAGGGGAGGGGCTGTTCATGTAAATTTGCTTCCACCCACTGCCTGCCCAGCCCCTCCCTGAGCCCTGATGTGGAGCTCAGCTCACACTGTAGACTGAGGAGGATGAAGGTTGGGTTTGCCCCTTGGGGGAGTCCTGGGTTGAAGCAGCTGCTGAGATGACACAAATGCCCTTGCACAGAGGACTTGGCCAAGTAGAGAGGATGCAGCTGCTGAGTCCCCATCAGTGAGCACAGGGCCCAGTCCCCCAGGCTGGGACCACTTTGTGTGAATGGTCCTTCCTGAGTCCCAGTGTAGGATCCCCAGAGCAGTCCCACAGCACCCTCTCCTGGTCAGAGGGCAGGACATTACTATTGCTATAAGGCCTGGGAACTGGGCTTATTTCTCACTCAGGTCACTGTCTATGTCTGAACATCAATAGCCTGACTCCTACCTTTTGTGGTTCTGACACATCACACTTGATTACTAAACAGCTTCTCACTCCACAAAAGGCTGGAGGATTTGCAAGCAAGTGCACAAACTACATCCTAAGAGATTACGACCAGGAGAGAAGATTCTGGAAAAAGCTAATGGACATTTTCCATCAGGTCAGGTATCAGACAAGGGGCCACTGGGCCGGTTTGAAGGCTGTGGGGGTCTGTTAAGGGATTTGGCATGGATGGGGTATTTTCCAAGAAGGAAAATTTGCTCAGAGGCTTGTTGAAAAGATGACAACAAATTTTCAAAAAGATAGGCAAAGCTTTTAGAATCTGAGAGAATTTTAATTCACTTTAGTGATTTGGGAGAAACTGACAGCTCTCCTAGACATAACGTTTACCAGCAAATGTGTAACAGTGTTCTCTAGTTTATGAATCAGCTTTTAACCCCCTAAGTGGAAGTTGTATTTTGTGCATATTTATATTGTACCTTTCAGATCAGGTTTTTCTCCTAGGTGCCCCATGATATTTTCTTATTGTAAACAGACATTTTTCTGTCTAGTATTTTTGTTTTTTTATGTTTAATAGTAATCTAAGTATATCTTTTAATGTCACACTGTTTTTGTGGAGATATTTGATTCCTGGGCAGGTGAAGGCAGACGTCATCAGGCCTCACCACACCCAACATCCTCTCTGACTTGAATTCTCCAAATGGTGTCACAGGCCCAGCCTCATAGGGGCCTTTCCATAGATATTCTAGGACATGCTCTGACCTCTGGGCCTCTCTCTTTATGGTGTTTAGGGAAAATGTTCATTTGCATGGGCCACAGAGACCAAAATGTCAGGGTTTTATCCATTCTTAGTACCAAGACACACAGTCACCAATATTACCTGGTTTTACTCCAAGTGGCACCCGATGCTCATTTTGAGTGTGAGGGCTTGCTCCTGTCCTGGAAGAGGGATCAGACATGAAACAAATGTTCACATGAGAGGGGACAATAGTTTAAAAGAAAAATGTGGTCCTGGAAATATTTTCTGTGGGGGCAGCCTAGAAGGAGAAAGTGACTCTCAGCCTTGTAGAGGGTCAGGAGAACTCCCAGGGGAAAAGAGACATGCAGACCTAGAGCTGGGGGCAGTGTGTGATGCTCTCAGAGGGGTAGATAGAAAATGCAGACTGCTTGGGGAAGACTGGAGGAGTGGGTGGGAGGGGAGGGGTGTGGAGGGTGGCACCTGGAGCTGGAAAGATGGGCAGGGGCAGGCCCTGTTCACCACCCTGAGGGCAGGAGCCTCATCATCTATGGATTTGGGCAGATATTGTTACTTTTAGTAAAGGGAAGTAGAATTCTCCTTTTGGTGATATATTTTCATCTTAAGTTGCAGCAAATAACATACTTCCTCAAGTTTGATAAAGGGAGGCACTGTGTAATTTGGAATTTAAAGATGTGTAAATTTTGTATACTATAAGCTTTACCAGTTGGTAAAACCTTCATCTCAGAATTGAAGTGTAACCTCATTACTGTCCCTGGACTGTAGACTGAGGAGATCCTCTCAGCTAGTGGATGACAAAATCCATTATTTCCAGTCCGCACAGGTGCAGTTTTTTATGTTTGCCTCCCAATCCCATCATTGCAACTGAATTTTAATTCTTAGTTTTACATTTCCTAGAATTCCATGGCCCAGGCCAGGGCCTGCTGCTGGGGTCCCTCCTGTGGAGAGATGGGGATGGCAGGGTGTCATCTCTGGGGGCTGCCTTAGCATCTCTGAGCCAGGAATGTGGCTCCATCTCATTGTTTGGACATGAAGTGTCCTCACAGGTGGGCTGTCTGGATTCCACAGAACCTGAGGGCCACATGGAGACTAGCAGCAAATTCCTCTCAGATTCTCAATATCCTGCAATTGTATTGGTTCAAGGACTATTTCTTAAGTCTTTATATTTATTTAATGGCAGTCTTGTGGATAATATCTATATGGTGAAATTTTTTAATAATAATAAAAGCAAATGTTTAACATCAACAATACAAGAGCTATAGGCCATCTTCCATGGTGCCAAGGGTTTCTGTTCCTTTTCTCACCTGCCTGTGTCACTGTGAGCAGCACAGCTTGGCCAGATCACACATTAATAGTCAGCCTCATCCTCAGGCTGATCACAGAGATGAGCAACAGGCCTGCTTGGCTGATGCATCTTTGAATCCAGAGAAGTTGCTGGGGACCCTGGAGCCCTGGTGTTAGTCTAAGGCTGACTAGAATGTCAGGATGGCTCCCTGGCTTCTGCTGGGGCCAGAATATCATGTATCCACCAACTATGATTTCACTGCTCAGCTGAGTCTCAGAGAGGACCACAGAGATGCAAAGAGGGAAGGTGTCTGGGTCAGCACAGGCTGGGAGAGGGAACCTGCGGACACAGACCTGCATGGGTGTAGGGGCAGGGATGAAGTTGAAGGTGCTGTAGGTCTGAATGTGAGTTGCTGCTGTGGGCTGGGGGCCTTTCCTGGGTGTGTTTGGCCTTATGATACCTGTGCAGTGAAAGAGGAGCATAAGGAGAGGAGTCCAGGCCATGGTGGACACAGAACCTGCAGACCCCAGCGGGCCTGGGCTGCTTTTATTCCCTCACTACTGGCCTCCCCAAAGGTGGGAAGCTCTGTAAAATGGGCAGCACCTCCTATCTGTCATTGTTTTCCTTGATCTGAGGGTCTTGTGGTAAGAAGAGACTGACAGAGCCTTGGGGTAGCCCCAGGAGGAAGCAGTTTCCAGGAAAGCATCTGGGCCTGTGATCAGGAAGCTCAGCCAAGTCCAGAGAGGATCCTGGTCCTCTGAGGACAAGAGGAGAAAGGCAGGTTCTGTGTGACCCAAGGATCCCTCTCCACAAACTCTGTCATAGAACTTAGGGAGCCCAGTGAAGGGGCCTCAGAATGCATTCTTCTGAGGTTCCACTGTGTGGCCTCTGTTCCCAAGCTGAGTCTTACCCCCTGGCCAGACTTTCATGGGAGCAGACTTACTCTATGCATACACCTAAGGGCTCCTTGCTGGCCACCAACACTTGCTTTCCTCCACAGAGGAAAAGGAGAAGTTGAACTAATTCAGATGGGATCACAGGGAGCATCACAAGTGCAGGAAAGTCCCACATCAGGGAGGACACCATTTGCCCAACTCCCCTGGAGCCAACTGCGTGGTTGAACAGCCATCCAGCCCAGCACACTCAGAAGTCTCACACAATGATCTCTGCTGGCCACAAGACAAACTTCCTCTAGCTTCTTGGATGCCAATAAACCCAGGGACAGAGGTTCCATCCTATTACCTAGGTATTTTATGATGTCACTCCTCAAGACTGTAGAGGAAGAAGTTGCATCCATATGCCCTGTGTTGGAACAGTGTTTATGCTGTTTGAAAATTATTGTTACACTGGCTATCATTAATACAAAAATGTCAATCTCTGTCAACTATATCCCTGCAGCTCCAACTTTGTCAGATTTTGCCCGACACTGAACATGGTGAATGAAAGGTCAACTAAAGGGAGCCATAGGAACATACACCCAGAGAAATTTCTGTGTACCTATGGGGGGGGGTTACCGGGGTATTGGGGTAAAGAAGGCTGAACACAAGTGTGATGGATAAGTTTGGATCTGCAGGAGGAGTCAGGTGATCTCTGTGGCAGAGAGAGGGAAAGGGCTTTCTGGTCAGAGGTCAGGGCATGTGCCAAGTCAAGAAAAAGATGTGGGTGGGTGGCTGGTGACACAGTGAATGGTCACTTGTGGTCAGAGAGCTGTGCCATCTGAACATGTGAATCCAGCTCCTCCAATTGGGTTAATAATGAAAAATCTGGAACATGAATACTCCCTTAATTAAACCTTCTATTTTTCATCAATTATTTTGGAAAGGGGAGTGGACACGAACCATTCCCAGCCTCACTATAAACACGTGGTTGTGCAAATCTCTATGTAGCCTCAGATACATTCAGAAGGATGTTACCTAGGGGCATTTGTTAACCCTGCAGGTCCAGGCATTTTAACTCATACTGTTATATGTAATAGGCCTGAATAGTACACTCTGTTTTCATGTAGTACCCAGCACTTCACTCATGAATCCAGTTCAAAGGTGCACCCTGAGTTCCCTGCACCTGGGGAGGCTGGGGGAGCTGCTCATTGTGTCCCTTGCCCCTGAGGGCCTAGAGTCCTGTGGAGCCCTGAGGCTGCTGCTCCACTCTGGGCAGTGACAGCCAGCCCTGCCCTCATGCTAGAGCCCAGAGAGGTCCAGAGAAGATGAGTTGCTTGACCCAGAGCCAGAAGATACATCTGGGAGCCCCGGTGTCAGTTGGTGTTACTGTGAGTTGGTTTTTGGGGACACAGCCCTGGTCCTGCTGTAGACAAGAGGTGCCTTCAGTGCAGATATTTTTGCTCTTTCCAGAGCAGGTGACTGTGGCATCTGTCTCAGGTCCCTCAAGGCAGAGGGCAGATAAACCAGCAACACCTGGGTCACAGACCTGGTCCACAGATACTGGAAGGGTGCAGAGAGGACACTGAGTGCTAAACAGATGGGGGTGTGGGGTGCAGATGTGTGTGGATCTCCCACCCATCACCCCCCAGATGAGGTTGCCCTCCCCTCTCTGGAGAGTCACAGAGAGGGGGAGGAGGAGAGGGGTCAGGCCATGGAGAGGCTCAGACTCTGGCTCCTGGAGCTCTGAAGGAGACTAAGCTCTCCTCAGTCTCTTTTCACCTTCCAAATCAGTCATAGGGAAGAGATGCTGCATTTAATTAAGGCCTTCCCCTTGTCTGTCCTTGGACCCTTCTAGCCCTGGGTCCTCCCAGGTCAACAGGAGAAAGAAGAGGAGGAGATGTGCTGACCCAGGCCCCAATGGGACAGGAAGCCTGGCCTCTGGGGCCCTGGGGTTCTGCAAGTTGGGAGAGGGTTCACCCCAGCTCAGTCTCCACAAGGTTTGCTCAGCTCCCCTGGAGCCCTGAGCAGTTTCCCTGACAATAGAGATGTCTCAGGATTTGGCAGTGTCCCATGATGTCCTTGAGACTCCAGGACTAGCTGGAGTCTCCTACATGCCTTAACCATCCCCTTTGGGGGGTTCCTGCTTACTCTGATCAACTCTCCCAGGCCTGCAGCTCATCAGGTTGTAGTGGGAATGTGGGAGCTCCAGATTCCAGATGGAGGGATGGCTGTTCCAGAAAAAGTGATTGGATCACAAGTAATGACAAGAGAGCTCCCCTCTCAGCTGCCATAACTCACCAGTCCCAGGCTGTTTAAGGAGGATGAATATTGCAACTCTCCCCAAAAGAGTAAAAGTGGGTCCTTTTTTTCCCTTCCAAGTCTCCTGGTTCAAAGAATTGAACTATTTCTACTATACATATTTTCAGAAGATGTCTCAGCAGTGACTTCAAAGCCCTTTTTTCTTTCATTGTATCTTATTTTTTCAGGTCACAAAGAGAGGAGGCTCACTCAGGGATCAGAGGGGGTTTGTGTCTCACTTCCCCTGGTCCTGGGCCCTGTGTGAGCTCTGGAGCTGTCCTCCCATATCTGGCAGTGATCATCAGCCTCATCCTCAGGCTGGAGCCCAGAGAGGAGCAAATGTGCTGTATTTGTTGAAGCCTCTTTTGATCCAGAGAAGTGACTAGAAACCCCAGATCCCAACTGCTTGTTTGAGTGTGAGTAAAAGAACAGGAGAAACCAGGAGAGCTCCCTGGCTTCTGGTGATACCAGTATAGGCTTTTCCCTGCAACACTGGTAATGCCACTTCTCAGAGTGCAGGTGAGTCTGGTGGGAGCTCCCAGGGATGCAGAGAGGGAGGGAGGCTGAGTCAGCACAGGCTGGGAGAGGGAATATGAAGGCAAACACTTATGAGTGATGGACAGAGACCAGGATAAAGCTCCTGAGATCTGAGCCAGCCCCTGTGGCCTGTCCCTACCTGTTCAGCGGGAGAGGACACAAAGAGGAGGGTAGCCCAGGACATGGCTGTCACAGCCCCTGAGGCCTCAGTTCTAGAGCTGTGATGCTGCAGGCCTTGGGCTCAGACCCAATATTGCTAATTTTAATCTACATTCTGTCTTTATCACCAGTGTATGAGAAAAGCAAAGCAGAAATAATGCAGTTAACATGGAAAGTGCTGGGAAAGAAGAGTGTTGTCTGAAGAAACTCCCAATATTTTGGGCATGTAGAAAAGGTTTCTCAGAGGGGACATCCTTCAATTGTTCCCTGGATGGATGGGTGGGTGTGTAGTTTTCCAGAGGAAAGAAGGAGGGAGTGGCCATTCTGGAAGAGAAAAGATTTTAGAAGTATCAAATTTCTGAAAGGTCAAGGCAAGTTCCAAACACAGAAAAACCTTTGAGGTGATGTTGCATTTGAGAGACCATGGAGGGAGTGAGAGAACTGGAGATGACTTGGAGGCTGGGAGAGCTCCACAAAGAAAGTAGGAGGCAGAATCAAGAGGAAGAAGTGGATTTAATTTGAACAATCCATACTGAAACTATTGCATGGATAGGTCTACTTCTGCACTCTTAAATTTATGCTTCTGCAACAGCCTAACACTTTAATTTTGCTTTAAAATATATATATCAAAATCCAGTGGTTTATGTCCTATTGTTTTCCATTAATTTTCAAAATGTTGGACTTCACAATTTCCATATTGCTATTTGAAAATTTGGAAAGTTTCATCATGTGCAGACTTGTATTTTTAAAAATATATTAATTATATTACTAAATTAAATTAGCTAGCATAATTTTCATTTTTTTCCATATTAAGTCACCATACCCATCAACCTGGTCTTATTTATCCCCTTTAGAACATCCAGATGCATTTTTGTAAGGTGGCTCCCTGCCTCAATTCTGTATGTTTTGTGCTTGCAGGGAGAAGAGGTTGCAATCAAGTCCTTGTTCCCAGTGGAGGGGCCACTGCTGAGACACCAGAAGCCACAAGGTGAGCCTGGGGTATGTGTCTAGTAGTAGCTGAGTGACTTGGTCAGAAGAGACCTGATTCTCACCTTTCACTGACCTGCATCCCAGGGTGAGCCCTGTAGAAACCTGGGTGAGCCTGGCACTGGCAGAATTGACCAGACACTTGTAGATTATGAGGCTACTTATGAGTCACTCCCAGACACTGACCTGGGCATGGCTGGGAGCTACATCCTTCAGATTCCTCCACCTTCTCCTTGGAGAAATTCTTAGCTCTGAGCAAGGAATTTATTCCTCTGAAAAGTTAAATAGGGTGAGAATATATTAGCAATGGATCAATCTAAAATTTGAATTTGAAAGAGTGATATGACATTTTCAGACAAATTGGTCTGAGGAAAGAGGTGACTGCTGTAAAGGTGACCAAAGATGTCAGGAACTGAGCTAGACTTGGTCAGTCACTTCCAGCATTGAGTGCACGAGGCAGTGAGAGCAGAGGGGTGGTTTCTGTCCCACTTCCCTATGGTTTTAGTTCACCATGTAAGCCTCAGTGCACCCACATCATATATTACAGTAGTCAGCCTCATCCTCAGAATGGAGCTCCAAGATGTGCAGAACACCCACATTGGCCAAGACATCTTTGGATCCAGAGAATTGGTTGGGGACACCAGAACACTGGTGCTTGTCTGAGTCTGACTGTATCTCAGGAGGTACCAGGGAGTGCTCTATGATTTCTGCTGTAACCAGTGTATTGTGAAGCCACCTACATTGAAGCCACTGCTCAGAGTGCAGGTGAGTGTCACAGATGCTTCCAGGGATGCAGAGAGGGAGGGTGGCTGAGTCAGCACAGGCTGGGAGAGGGAATCTGCAAACACTCATGAGTGATAAGAGACCAGGTTAAGCCACTGAGATCTTAGCCAGCCCCTGAGGCCTGTCCCTACCTGTGCAGTGAGAGAGGAGAAGGAGCAGGAGATGGGTCCAGGCTATGGTGGACACAGCCACTGAGGGCCCAGGTCTAGAGCTGGGCTGCCCCAGGCCTTTTGAAAACCTCCATAGTAGACTCGTGGAGGAGGGACACTCATGCAAACATGTTACCTCCCTCTTGTGACCCAATCTCTTTCTGAAGCTCAGAGCCTGTGGACAGAGCATCTAAGGGGCTGGGATCCTCTAAGGTTGCTCCTTGGGGGAGCCTGCATGAAAGGAGCCCCTGATGGGAATATCAACAAGGCTAGAGGCAGGAAACTCTTCCTGAGTCCACAGCTGTTGATTTCCCACCAAGGGGCTCAAGCCCAACCAGACTTAAGCCAGTGGGACACTCACCCACCTTCTACAGGGAGCCCCTAGCACAGCCCCCATGGTGCCCCCTACTGGTCACATTGAAAACTTCAGTCTTCACAGTCCTTGTACTTTCAGCCATTTTAACATTTCACTTTAATTCCACACATATTGAATGGGGCATCAATGTGCCAAGCATTGATCTTGGACTCAGTATTGCTAATATTGACTTAGTTTATATGTTAATGATAGGCTTATGAGGGAAAAGCCAACAAGAGATAAATAATACAGAGAAAATGAAAAGTGCTGAGGGAGAAGCATGTGGCCTGAAGAAACTCAATTTTTGGGACATTTAGAGAAAGTTTCTCCAAGGGGACATCCTCTGTTGTCCCCTTAAGGAATGAGAGGGTGTGGAGACCTCCTGGGGAGAGAAAGAGGGAGTAGACTTTCTGGAAGTGCAAAACTTTTGAGGCAAGGCTGAACATGAGAGATAATGAGAGGGAGGGTCCTTGAGACATACGGGAGGCTGTGAGGGCTCCAAGAACAAATTATGTGGAGGATCAAGTCAGAAAATGCATCTTAAATTGCTTGTTTAATCCATCTAACACTATTGCATAGACAGATTTGTTTCTGGGCTGTTTATCAAATTGCTTTTGTGTTTCTGTAACAACCTGACATTGCTTAAATAATTTTTGTTTATTTTTGCTTTAAAATCATTCACAATGCCTAATGATATTAGCTTGAAAAATATTTGAGGCTGTTCCAGGACTTAACATTTTCTGTATAGATATTTGAAAATTTGCAATGTTTACTAATGTGCTGACTGCTATTTATTAAAATACATCCATTATGTTAATAAATTAAATTATCATAATTGTCTTTTTGAACATTAAGCCATTCAATGCAACATGATCTTGCTTATAGTTATGTGGTTGATAAAAGTGGAAATGTGCATTAGTGGGGAGAAGGACCTACAATCAATACTCCATCCAAGTCCTTTTTCCCAGTGGAGGAGACTCTGCTGAATCACCAGAAGCCACAAGCTGGGCCTGCTCCTGTCTAAAATGGTGATCACATGAGTGACATGCTCCAGAATCTTAACAGATCCAGAGCCCTGGGAGTGCCCTGGATGAGCATGGTACAGGCAGAATTGAGCAGACACTGTCTTATGAACCTGGCATGGGTGCCTTGGCCTCTTACTGCCCATTCTAGTGTATCTCAGTGGAATTCTGTTGCCTGTTAAGGATTTTCTGCCCATGTAGAGGTGAGCAGGTTGAGGGTATGATTTGAGCTATTGGTTGCTCTAAAGTTTCTAAAGCCAGGGATCTATGGGGATGCCTGAAACCACTGGACATTCATGAGTTAATAAAATAGTGTAGCACATGAAAAGATGCTCAGCATCATTAGTCATTAGGGAAATGCAAATCATAATCACAGTGTGATAACCCTTAACCTACACTAGAATGTACTTAATCAAAAAGACAGGCAATAACAAGTTGTGTGAGGATGTGGAGAAATTGGAGACCTCTTACATTACTAGTGGGAAAGGAAAAAGGTGCAGCCATTATGGAAAATTATTTGGCAGTTCCTGAAAATGTTAAAAATAGAGTTCTGATGTGATCCAGCAATCCCACTGCTAGATATCTTCCCAAGTAAAAAGAAAATATAAGTCTACACTAAACCTTAAATGTGGATATTCATAGGAGCATTAGGCATAAAAGATAAAAGATGTAAACAACCCAAAATATTCATCAACTGGTGATAAGGGTAAACAAAATATGACCTCTGTAAAATTCAGTGTCAAGAAAGTAGTTAAAATGGGAAATTTTGTGTTGTATAAATGTTACAACAATAAAAGTCAAATATTGTACATACTCACTTATATGAAAAAAGAAGAAGGAAACATCAAAGGCCAGTGGTGGTTTACAGGTTACCAGGGGCTGGGGAGACAGAGTACAGGAAGAAGATATAGCCTAATGGATAATTGCTTCATATTTCAGGAGTCAAAAAATGTAGGCATCGTGGACATCAACAATGGTAGCACAATATTGAAAACATAGTTAATACCACTGAACTTTACACTTGAATATGATTAAGATAGGCAATTCTGTGGTATATAACCATTACTAAAAGTGACAGTTTTTTTAAAGAGCATAAAATTAACTACATAAATGAATAAATAAATAGAGAACAGGGAAATCTCCCAGGCAGAAAATTTCAAAGTACTTTCTTTTTTCCTACATTCTTTATTGTGAAATTTAACATGTGTTCAGAACAGTGATAACATTCAAAGTACATTTTAACAAGTAGTTACAGAGCAAATTTCCAAGAATGTTATGGGTTACAGTTCCACAATTTCAGTTATTTCCTTATTGTGAAATACATACAGAAGGGTGATCACTTTCAAAATCCAATTTAATAAGTAGCTATAGAGCAAATTTCAAAGAATATTATGGGTTACATTTCCACCATTTCTATTATTTCCTTCTAGCTATTCTAATACCTTAGTATCTAACAAATGTATTTATATACAGATTTGGTATTTGTAATACTTTGTTACATCCTACTTTGTCTGTTGCTACCCCTTCCTCTCATTTAATCACTTTCTCAATCTTCAGGGATGCCCAGGCAGTGACCAATATAACTTGTTCATATTAAAAATGGGTGTCAGGAGAACCTAAGATGGAGGCTAGGTGAGACAGGGCAAAAAAACACCTCTGTGAAAAAAACTAGATAAAAGCCAGAAAGTGACCCAGAACACCAGTTTCAGTGATGCTCCAGCTGGACAAAGTCTGCTAAATCCGCAGGGACCATGCATTTGGTGAAACTGGGAGTCTTGCATTCTGAAACCAGTGAGTGAGCTGGCTGAAAGTCCAGCTGCCATGCTGTGGTGTGGGGGAACCATGGGTTGGTGTTTGGAGACAGACTAGTTCTTTAAAAAAAAAGAACACTGGGAGTGGCTGTGGTTATGATGGTGAGAACCACGCAGGGAAGCACAGCAGGAGTGGTCTGTGCCAACCTCTTGGTGTCTGGCATGGAGGATAGCCTGCTGCTGATTGTCTTGGGGCCAGGAGGCAGAGGGGAGCCAAAACATGAAAGAAATTGTGCCCCTTGCAGCCATCTCCCCAGTGGGCTGGGAACACTCCTGCCTGGGGTGGGAGCTATAGCCCAAAGCCACACCAAGGGTCCCAGTTTGACAGGGAGTATTTCCCACAGCACCATGCACATGCCACAATATCGGCTGTGGACAGTGGCCTTTAGTGTACCCACAGCTAATTTTCCCAGAGCTGGAAAGGCAGGGCTGTGCAAAAAGGGGGAAATTAACATGCCCCATTCAGCCTTCTTTACAAAAGGCTAGGAATGCCCCTGCACAGCCCAGCAGCCCAGGGCTTCCCCGGAGGGCTGGCATGCACTCCTGACATGGCACAGTCTTCCTTCAGCAGAGATCCTGGAAGAGCACAGCTGGGAAGGGGGACCTGATCAGAAATCCCAGGGACCATACACTAATACCAAGGACTTGTGGGTCAGTAGCAGAGACAATCTGTGGCAAGACTGAAATGAATGCTTAGACACTTGCAACAGCCTTAAATCTCCAGGAACACCTGGGAGGTTTGATTATTAAAGCTGCCCTGCGTCCCTAACCTCTCAGACACATGCCCCACATTCAGGGTGGACAGCACCAGCAACACACCCAAACTGAGTGCACCAACTGAACCCCACAAGAATCAGATACCCACACACCACAAAGACAAAGTTGGGGAGAACTGACTTGAGAGGACAGGTGACTCGAGGACGCCATCTGCTGGCGAGTTAAAGTGTACACCACCAAGCTGTAGATCTGACAAATTAGAGATTGGTAATTTTTATATCCAGAAAGAAGCCTATCAAGTTAAGCAAATGCCAAGAGGCTCAAAACAACAGAAAATCTTAAAGCATATGATAAAAGCAGACAATATGGACAACCCAAACCAAAACACCCAAATCAAAAGATCAGAAAAGACAGTACTTGGTGCTATTAGTCAAAAGACTAAAGACAAACAATGAGAGCATGGCACAGGATATAAAGGACATAAAGAAGACCCTAGAAGAGCATAAAGAAGAAATTGCAAGAGCAAATTAAAAAAATAGAAGATCTTATGGAAATGAAACTGTTGGCCAAAATAAAAAAACTCTGGATATTAATAATATAAGATTAGAGGAAGTTTAACAATGACTCAGCATCCTCAAGGACCACAGAACAGAAAATGAAAGAACAAAAGAAATAATGGGGAAAAAATTGAAAAAATCAAAATGGATCTCAGGGATATTACAGATAAAATAAAAAATCCAAATTTAAGACTCATTGGTGTCCCAGAAGGGGAAGAGAATGGTAAGGGTCTTGAAAGAGTATTGAAAGAAATTGTTGGGGAAAACTTTTCAAACCTTCTACACAAAGCATAAATACACAAAGCATAAATGCCCAGTGAACTCCAAATAAAATAAATCCAAATAAACCCACTCCAAGAAATATTCTGATCGGACTGTCAAATACTGAAGAGAAGGAGCAAGTCCTGAAAGCAGCAAGAGAAAAGCAATTCACCACATACAAAGGAAACCACATAAGACTAAGTAGTGACTACTCAATGTCCACCATGGAGGTGAGAAAAGAGTGGCATGACATATTTAAAATCCTGAGAAAGAAAAATTTCCAGCCAAGAATACTTTATCCAGCAAAGCTCTCCTTCAAATTTGAGGGAGAGCTTAAATTTTTCACAGACAAATGCTGAGAGATTTTGCTAATAAAAGACCTGCCCTACTTCACATACTAAAGGGAGCCCTACCAACAGAGAAACAAAGAAAGGAGAGAAAGAGATGGAGAAGGGTTCAGTACTAAAGAGATTCAACATTGGTTCACTAAAGGACAATAAGAGAGAGAGGGGAAAAAAATATCTGACAAACATAAACCAAAGGATAGGACAGCTGATTCAAGAAATGCCATCACAGTGATAATGTTGAATGTAAATGGATTAAACTCCCCAATTAAGAAGACACAGATTGGCAGAATGGATAAAAAATATGAAACATCAATATATTGCATACACGAGACTCATCAAAGACACAGGGACACAAATTGAAAGTAAAAAGATGAAAAAATATTTTGTGCAAGCTACAGCCAAAAGAAAGCAGGAGTAGCAAGATTAATCTCAGATAAAACAGACTTTAAATGCAAGGATATTAGGAGAGACAAAGAAGGCCACTACATACTAATAAAAGGGGCAAATCAACAAGAAGAAATAAGAAATCATAAATGTTTATTCACCCAATCATGGTACCACAAAATATGAGACAAACACTGGCAAAACTAAAGCAATGGATGTTTCCACAATAATCATGGGACTTCAACACATCACTCTTACAGATAGATCAACCAGACAGAAGACCAATAAGGAAATTGAAAACCTAAACAATCTGAGAAATGAATTTGATTTAACAGGCATATATAGAACATTACAACCCAAATCACCAGGATACACTCTTCTCTAGTGCTCACAGAACCTTCTACAGAATAGACCATATGCTGGGACATAAAACAAGCATCAATAAATTTCAAAAAATTGAAATTATTCAAAGCACATTCTCTGACCATAATGGAACACAATTAGAAGTCAATAACCATTTAGAAGTCCATAACCATCAGAGACAGAAAATTCACAAACACCTGGAGGTTAAACAACACACTTCTAAAATAAATGGTTTATAATGTAGAATTTAGGGGAACTAGTGATAGAGAGCAATTAGTGAAGGGGGAACAATAACCCAATAAGAACAGATAAGCTATTGTGGGTAAACTTAATGTTCTGGGAATGCCTAAGAATGACTACGGTTTGTTAATTTCTGACAGGTATGGTAGGAACAAGTTCACAGAAATGTTGCTATATTAGGTTATTTACTTGGGCTAGAGTAGGAACATGTTGGAAGTAAAGTAGTTAGGTTACCTTTTTCTTACTCCCTTGTTATGGTTTGAAATGTTTTTTATTGTATTTTTTAAAAAAATATTTTCTTGATATTGTTTTAAAAAAGTTAACTAAAACAATGAAAAAAATATGCAGAGCCCCCTTGAAGAGCTGGTGGAGAATGCAGGGGTGTTGGGCTTCCCTACCTCAATGGTTGCAGACATAGGGGACTGGGGTTTGATGGACTGAGCCCTGTACCACAGGACTTGCCCTTGGCAAGACTGTTGCTGCAAAGGAGAGGCTAGGCCTGCCTGTAATTGTACCTAAAGGCCTCCTCCTGAATGCCTTTGTTGCTCAGATATGGCCCTCTCTCTCTAGCTAAGCCAACTTGGCAGGTGAAATCACTGCCCTCCCCGCTACATGGGATCTGACACCCATGGGGGTAAAACTCCCTGGCAACCTGGAATATGACTCCCAGGGAGGATTCTAGACCTGGCATCATGGGATGGAGAACATCTTGACCAAAAGGGGGATGTGAAAGGAAATGAAATAAGCTTCAGTGGCAGAGAGATTCCAAAAGGAGCCAAGAGGTCACTCTGGTGGGCACTCATAGGCACAATATAGACAACCCTTTTTAGGTTCTAATGAATTGGAATAGCTAGCAGTAAATACCTGAAACTATCAAACTACAATGCAGAACCCAAGAATCTTGATGATTGTACAACAATGTACCTTATAAGGGGTGACAATGTGATTGGAAAAGCCATATGGACCACTCTCCCCTTTGTCCAGTTTATAGATGGATGAGTAGAAAAATGGGGGGGATGGCGCCCAGTGTTCTTTTTTACTTTAATTGTTCTTTTTCACTTCAATTTTTACTCTTATTTTTGTGTGTTTCGTAATGAAAATGTCAAAAATTAATTTTGGTGATGAATCCACAACTATATAGTGGTACTGTAAACAATTGAATGTATGGTTTTTGTATGACTGCATGGCATGTGAATATATCTCAATAAAAATTAATTTAAAAAAAGAAGTATACCATATAAACATTTATTTGTATGTAGAGTGTTAATCTGTGGGATAAATGCCTTTAAGAAACAACTTTTGATCATGTCTGCCTTCAATGTGGCACTGATATTTATAATCCCATTAACAAACATCACCCTTGTCCATTCCCATACCTTTAAGTTCATCCTCATTAACATGTGTGTACATATTAGGTTATCATTCCCCCTTCACTAGCATCTATCTCTAGGTCCCCTAGATTCTACATTATAAGACACTGATTTTACTTTGTTCACAGTAGTGGTAACACACAAAAATGTCTCCTTTGTTGCCAGACCTATTTTAGTCAACATTGTGTCTTCAAGGTTCATCCATTTTGCCATGTTTTAGGACTGCTTTCCTTCTCACTCCTGCATAGTATTCCATCATATATATACACCACATTTTGTAATTCACTTGTCTGTTGGAGGACACTAGGATTGTTTCCTTCTCTTGGCAATTGTGAATAATGCCACTACGAACACTAGTGTGCAAATATCCGTGTCACTGTTTTCAGAACTTCTGGGTATATACTGAGATGTGAAATTGCCAGTTCATAGAGTAACTCAATATATAGTTTTCTGAGGAACCATCAACCTGTCTTCCAAAGTGGCTACAACATTATACATTCCCACCAGCAATGAATAAGAGCTCCAATTTCTCCACATATTCTCCAGCATTTCTAAATTCCTGTTTGTTTAGTGGTAGCCACTCATTGGTGACATATCTCATTTTGGTTTTGATTTAGATTCCCCTAATATCTAGTGAAGATAAATATTTTTCCATGTATCTTAGCCAATTGTATTTCTTCCTCAGAAAATGTCTTTTCATATCTCTTGCCCATTGAATAATTTGGCTGTGTGTATGATTGCTATTAAGTTGTAGAATTTCTTTGTATATGTAGCATATCAGTCTCTTATCAGATATATGGTTTCCAAATACTTTCTCCCATTGAGTTGGCTGCCTCTTCAACTTTTTGACAAAGTCCAAGCTTTTGATTTTGAGGAGTTCCCACTAATCTATTTTTTCTTTTGTTGTTTGTGCTTTGGGTATAAGGTCTAAGAAGCTAGCTTATAATACTGAGTTTCAAGATGTTTCCCTACATTATCTTCTAGGAGGTCTTTGACCCACATTGAGTTAATTTTTGTATAGGGGGTGAGATATGGGTCCTCTTAATTCTTTTGGATACCTTATAAAAATCAGTTAGTCATAGTTCTGGGGGTGTATTTCTGAACTCTTGATTTGATTCCATTTATCAACATGTCTATTGTGGTGCTAGTGCCATGCTCTTTGGACAATTGTGGTTTTATAGTGCACTTTAAAGTCAGAAAGTGTAAGTCCTCCCACTCCGTTCTTCTTTTTAAGAATGTTTTTGGCAATTTGCCACCCCTTTCCCTTCCAAATGAATTTGATAGACAGCTTTTCCAATTCTCTAAAGTAGGTTGTTGGAATTCTGATTTGGAGTTGCATTGAATCTGTAGGTCACTTTGGGAAGATTTGAAATCATAATGTTTAGCCTTCCTATCAATGAACACAGACTATCTTTCCACCTATTTACATTCTCTTTGAGTTCTTTTAGTAAAGTTTTATAATTTTCTGTGTAGAGGCCTTTTACATCTTTGGTTAAGTTTATTCCTAGGTAATTATTTTCTTTTAGTTGCTATTGTGAATGGAATTTCTTTTTATTGTCTCTACAGTTAGGTCACTTCCAGTGTATACAAACATTACTGACTTTTGTACATTAATCTTGTATCCCACCAGTTTGCTGAATTTTTTTATTAGATAAAAAATAGCTTTTTTGTCAATTTCTCAGGATTTTCCAAATATACATTCATATCTTCTGCTAATGACAGTTTTGCTTTTTCCTTCCCAATTTGAATGCCTTTTATTTCTTTGTCTTGCAAGATTGCTCTGGCTAGAGCTTTTAATAATATTGTTGAATAACAGTGGAGACAGTGGGCATCCTCATCTTATTCCCAAATCAGGTGGAAGGCTTTCAGTCTCTCACCATTGAGTATTATGCTGGCTTTGGGTTTTACATGTATGCCCTTTATCATACTGAAGAAGTTTCCTTCAATCACTACTTTTGAATTGACTTTATCAAAAATGGATGCTAAATTTTGTCAAATGCTTTTTCAGCATCTATTGAGATGAACATCTGATTTTCCTCTTTCAATTTGTTCATGTGGTTTATTACATTGATTTTCTTATATGGAACCACCCTTGCATGCCTGGAATGAACCCCACTTTGTCGTTGTGTATGACTCCTTTAGTGTGTTTTGGGATTCTACTTTCAAGTATTTTGTTGAGAATTTTTGCATCTATATTCATTAGAGAGAAAGACCTGTAATATTTTTATCTGGTTTTGGTATTACAGTGATATTAGCTCCATAAAACAAGTTACATAGTGTTCTTTTTTCTTCAATTTTTTGGAAGAATTTGACAGGCATGACGTCACTTATTTTTCAAAACTCTGCTAAAATTACCCTTTGAAGCCATCTGGCCCTGGGCTTTGATTTGTAGGGGGCCTTTTCATGACTGACTGGAACTCTTGTGATTGGTTTGTTGAGGTCTGCCATTTCTTTGCATGTCTAAGTATTTCCAGGAAACTATCCATTTGCTCTAAATTGCCTAGTTTGTTGACATACAGTTGTTCATAGTATCCTCTTACAATTTTTAAAATTTCTTTCAGACCCACAATAATGTCCCCCCCCCCATTTCTGGTTTTATTTGGATCTTCTCTCTTTTTACTTTGTCAAAGGATTTGTCAATCTTGTTGATATTCTCAACCAACTTTTGGTTTCATTTATTCTAATGTTTTTTGGTTCTCCAGGTCATTTTTCCTGGCTTTAATCCTTTTTGTTTCTTTTCTTCTACTTGCTTTAGGGTTAATTTGCTGATCATTCTTTGGCTGCTTCAGTTGTTTAATTAGGTCATCAATTTTAGCCCTTTCTTCCTTTGTAATGTATGCATTTATAGCTACAAATTTCTCCCTCAGCACCATGTTCACTGCATCACATAGGTTTTGATATGATGTGTTCTCCATTTCATTGGTCTCTAGATATTTACCAAATTCTCTTGCAACTTCTTCTTTGACCCACTGATTGTTCAGGAGTGTGTTCAACCTCCAAATATTTGTGAATGTTCTGGTTCCTTGGTGGTTATTGACTTCTAGTTGCATTCCATTATGTTCAGGGAATGTGCTCTGAATAATTTCATTTTAAGTTTCTCAAGGCTTGTCTTATGTCCCAGCATATGACAAATCCTGGAGAATGTTCTGTGAGCACAAGAGAAAAATGTAAATCCTGGTAATTTGGGATGTAACACTCTTTAGAAGTGTTCTAAGTCTACTTCATTTATGACATAGTTTAGGTTCTCAGTTTCCTTATTGGTCCTGTGGTTATTCTATCTATGGAATAGAGTGGTGTATTGAGATCTCCCACTATAATTGTGAAAATATCTATTGCTCCTTTCAGTTTTGCCAAGGTTTTTCTCATGTACTTTGGAATTCCTTGATTGGATGCATAAACATTTGATTATTTCTTCTTGGTGAATTGTCCCTTTTATTAACACAATGTGTCCTTTTTTGTCTCTTATGACTTCCTTGTAGTTAAAGTCTCTTTTGACTGATATTAGTATTGCTATCCCTGCTTTCTTTTGGCAGCAGCTTCTGTGGAATACTTTTTCCATCTCCTTGTGTCTACCTCTTTGTCTCTCTAGGTCTAAGATGAGTCTCTGGTAAACATCATATTGATGGATCATACTTTTTAATCCATTCTGTCAATCAGTATCTTTTAATTGAGGGGTTTATTCCATTCATGTTCAATGTTATTAATGTGAAGGTAGCTCTTGAATCAAACACCTTATCCTTTGTTTTTTATTTCTCAGAACCATTCCCTCTCTTTTTCCCTTTAAGTTACCCTTACTAATACTCTTCAGTTCTGTGCCCTCCTCCAGACCTCTCTCTCCTTTATTTTTCAGCCTGTACAGCTCCCTTTCATATTTCTGGCAGGGAAGTCTCACTATAACAAAGTCTCTCAATATTTCTCTGTGAAAATTTTAAACTCTTCCTCAATTTTGAAGGAGAGCTTTGCTGGATAAAGAATTCTTGGCTGGCAATTTTTCTTTTTCAGAATCTTAAATATGTCATACCACTGCCTTCTTGCCTCCAATGGTGCCAACTGAATAGTCAGGACATAGCCTTATCTTGTTTCCCTTGTATGTGGTGAATCGCTTCTCTCTTGCTGCTTTCAGAACTTTCTCCTTCTCATCAGAATTTGACAATCTGAACAATATATGTCTCAGAGTGGGTTTATTTGGGTTTTATTTGGAGTTTGTTGGGCAACTATAATTTGCATATTTATATCATTTAACTAGGTTGGGAAATTTTCCCTATGTCTTGAAACACTCTTCCTAGCCCTTTACTCTTCTCTTCACCTTTGGGGACACCAATGATTCTTATGTTTGTCCACTTCATGTTGTCCATCATAATGCTGAGATCTACTTCAAATCTTTCAATTTTGTTAACCATTTGGTCTTTTGTGTGTTTGCTTTCAATTGTGCTGTCCTCTAGTTCACCTATTCTTTCTTCTACATCTTCAAATTTGCTAATGTGCATCTCTACTATATTTTTAATTTGATCAACTGTTTCTTTTTTTTCTGTAATACTGTCTAACTTTTTATTTATTCTTTTAAACTCTTCTTTTTGCTCTTCTAGAGTCTTCTTGATGTCCTTTATGTCTTTAGCTATCTCACTGACACTTCTGTGTAATTCTTTAATTAATTGCACCAAATTTTGTGTCCCCTCTGGCTTTTTAATTTGTTCATTTGAATTCTCCATATCTTCTAAATTTCTTGGGAACTTCATGATTTTCTGTTGGCTTCAGTGCATCTGCTTGTCTTGACAAGTATATTATGGAAAATGCAGGATTATCTGAGCATTCATATATAATTTGGCAGAGCTGCAGACAGACTGGCAAGGGAGTAAACTAGAAAGAGAGCAAGAGAAAGATTGTAAGATAAAGATAGCAAAATGCCAAATATTAATGAAACTGGGTAAAGGCTATGTAGGGGCCTTTTAATACATTTTGATAGTTTCCATTTAGTTTGTAATGATTTTGAAATACAATGGTAACATAGAACTCAAATGAATGAGAAACTGACATTAGCAGTGAGTGGTCTCAGTGCAGAGAAGGGTTTGGTCTCATTTCCCCTTGGAGCACTATGGAAAATGCTACTGCCTGTATATGACCCATAGTGATAATCCTCCTCACCCTCCAGCTGGAGCCTGGAGATGCTCAGGGAGGCCCTGCTGCCGGACCTGGAGCCAGGAAAGTGACCAGGGATAGTTTAAATTTCCAAACTATTTAATGTCAGGCTCAATACCCCTTACTGGATTTTCAGGTCTCCCTCTGCATTCGGTCACCTCCAACATGTTCTTTTGGTTGAAGTATGTGAGTAAAATCAAGAGCCATGTAGGCATGTCCCTATGGCTTTCTTTGTACTTTAGAGTACAAGATTTGATTTGGACAGTAGTCAAAAAAACTTGCAGGCAGGTTGGTTTTTGAAAAAACAATGGTCAGTCATATAAATATTCCCCAGATGAGACAATGAACTAAGATTGGGGTATGGAGAGAGATGCAAAAAGACTAGGATGAAGTACCCAATTTCTTACTTTCCTTCAACAAAATTTACAGAGCTTTTTAAAAAGAGGCTGAAAAAATGGATCTGGACAGATAAAAAAAAACTTCCAATGAAGAGATATTTGCCCACAACAAAAACAAAAAGTAACCCCAAATAGTCACACTCCTGCATAATCTCTTCCCACTAAATATGGGTGGAAAGTTTGACTGGCTTCTACAAATAGTTTGGTAAAAGTTATAGAAAGTCATTCACATGATTACATTATATTATACAAGATGCCTTCTTAGCAAACTGGACTGGGAGATTCTCTCTGTTGGCCCTAAATTTGCAAAAACCCCTACTGTGGCCAGCCAGTACAGGAGCTCATCTGTCAGGGGGCTGCAGGTGATCCCTAGCCTGAAAAAAGCCCAGGACCCCATCATAAAGCAGCTAGGAAATGAATTCTGTCAGGGGAGTTGGGAGCAGTTTTAGAGAGCTATGTTGTCATCTGGATGTGTCTTTCCCAATTGCACCTCCAGATGAGAATATAGCCAGGTCAACCTGGGAAGACTTTGAGCACAGGACCCAGTTAAGCTGGAACAGATCCCTAACCCAGGGAAAACAAGAGTAGCAGATGGCTGTCCTTGGAAGCTGCAGGGTTTGTGGTAATTTGTTACACAGCCAGAGAAAACTAATATATGGACCATCTGGGTCACTTGTTCAAATCCAGAGGAGATGAGATGAGGAAGTCAGAAGATCTGGGTCAGTAAGTCTCAAGGACCTGAACTCCTACTGAGGTGCAGAGAAGAGGACTTCAGGGAAGGTGTCCTCTGAGCCATCTCAGGTGCAGTAAGAAACCACTGCCTTGTCCCTGCTCTTGCCACTGGAGTGTGAGAACAAGCCTACAGCCTCAGGCCATGTCAGAACAAGGAGGGAGCTTTTATTTTAATTTGGGCAAGCCAGACCCCTTGAGAGACAGCTTCCTTTTTCCACTTCATTATAAGAAGCAACAACAGTTTTGTGGGGGACCCATTGCTGAAGCACCTGCAGCCTGGTGATGAGCCTAAGTGATGGCAGAAATCATACACTGACCCGAAGGCAAGTGTGAACATCCCAGGCACTGAGCCCTTTGGGAAGTTTTGTTCTCACTTCCCCATGATCTTGGACCACTGCACTACCACTGCTGCCTCCATATAAGAAGCAGTGATAAATAGCCTCAGCTTCAGGCTGGAGACAGAGATGCTCAAGGAGGCTGTGTTCCTAGACTTAGAGCCAGAGAAGTGGTCAGGGACCCCTGAGGGCAAGAACTAAGTCATAAATGAGGAGCACGTGGGCTATGCCTGGGTTGCTGTTGGTACCAGGACACCTGTTCATACCCCCAATGTCACTGATGCTTCCAGTACAGGAGATGGTGACTGTTCAGGAGCCCTGGAAACTGAGGGAGGCTGAGTCAGTTGTGATTGTGCCCAGGACCCTGAAAAGGCAAAGAAAGACAGTGAGCTCACGACCAGGCTCCCCAAATAAGGAAAGGAATAAAGGAAGGGGCCACCCATGAACCAATAATGAGTTGTCACACCTGTGCAGTGAGGATGGTGAGGAGGAGGAGAACCCAGGCCACAGTGGATGCATCCAGAACTCTGCTGAGTCCCTCAGGTGGGCAGGGCAGCCTCAGGACTCTATCCCACCAGGTTGTCTGGCTCTGAGGGGAGGGGTGGGCAGAGAATGATTCATACAAATCTGCTAGTGGAGCCTTGACCTTCCTAATTGCCCACTATGGCTACAGAACCTTGAGGATGGGACCCTTCAGTGTGGCCTGCCTCCTGGTCCTTGGCATAGAGGGAGGACTCAGATGTGCTCCACACCTAAATAGCTCTCAGGCTGATCCCCAGAGTCACAGAGCTGCTATGCAGAGGTTGCACAAGTCAGGAACCCCATCACCTACTACTCTCAGTCCCTCAAAGAGCTGGCCAGAGCCCAGAGAACTCCACTCAGCACAGGCCAGCCAGAGCCCTGGGATTATGGGAGAGTGACCCCAGTGCTGAAAAGCTCCTTATTGTGTCCCTGATTGACACCCATGGCTGCCACAGAAAAGATAAGGGAATTTCCCCTAGGGACAGTCCTGCCACAAATGATCCCTGAATGCTTGCCATGCCCCGGCTCTTTTAATGACCAAACTTCCAGACACATTCTTCTGCATCAAAAGGTTATTTAGGTACATAAACTAGAAATCATTAAGGAGCACAATCCAGCAGTATGCTCACAGTTCTATCCCCTGCACTTCAAAGTGTAAATTCCATGGGATGTGTTTGCAAAGTTATCAAATCAGTACAAGATGAGGGTAGGACTATAGTATATGTGTTATTCTGCATTAGTTTTTTTCCACTCAACAATATGGACATTTCATATCTTACATGGCCTAATAACATTCTTTTTCCTGTTTCTCTCTCATCCTTCTCAAACTCAGGGTTCAAGACCAAGAACCACGGTGATCTTCATCTCTTACTCATATGCCCCACATCAAATCCAAAATCAAGTCCTGCTGATTCTACCTCCAGAAGTCCTGAGAACTGTCCACAGCCCCCCATGAAGAAGCAAAGACCTCCCACATGGAGCAGCAATGGGGCTCCCATCTGGTCTTCCTGCTTCTTTCTCACTTCACACTGCCCACATGGCAACCACATGGAAACCTGAAAATATATACCTCTGGTCCTGTCATGACTTGACTCACAAATTTGTCAATTTACTTAGCATACCCCTGCCCCCACCTCCCACATCTCACCCCTCAAACACACTTTCTACTTTCCTGTTTCACTGTGATACAGCCCCCAGGCCCCCTTCCTTCATTGGGACCCTCAACAGGAGTCAATTCTTGGCCAAGAGTGCCCTCTGGTAGACCAAATCACCTCAGGAAATCATGAGGGATCAGCTCTAGATGAAAGGAGAGCAATGAAGGGAGTTGCTAATTGGAAAAAGATCTTGAAGGAGCAAAACCTAAAAAGGCCCAAGGAGTGCATATTCTGCAGAGAAGAAAATCTAATTGAATCCTGCTGGGATGACCTCTGCTCCTGGGGTTATGTAAATGAGTAAAGATCTGGGAGCAGCTGGACTCTGCTGCCCTGAGGCTCCCTATCCAGGGGCTCTTATCACACTGGGGTCCTTGCCAGCAAAGAGGAGGAGGATGGATTTCTCTCTGGTCATCCTGGGAACCAGGACTCTAAGGTCATCTCCTTCCCATGGATATGTCTCTTCCTTGCTGGCACAGAGACTTTGAGGGAGATTCTCAGAGAGATGTGACTAAACACACTAAATAGGGATGTCAGCTCACTCAGTGAATGGAAAAGATAAGGCCTACCTGTTCCTACTGGGAATGGGAGGGATGGGACATGGAGATTTTTGTGGTAAGAAAGTCCTGAGGACAATATTTCAGCACCACTACCCTCCCCATGGGGCTACTTTTACAGACCTTCAGACCTGAAGAAGGTGAGAAAGAGTTCTGAGGTGGTTGCATCAGTAATTGCTCAGCATGAGGTCAAGGTGTGCAGGGGAGGAAAATCAGTTATACAGAGACTTGTCCCTCTCTTCAGAAGCCACAAGGACATGCTTCACTGTTCAAGACCTCAGTGGCTCTTCTCTCTCTTTCTCCCCATCTCCCTCTCTTCTCTCTCTCCTTCCTTCCTTCCCTCTGTTTTTGGAAGAAGCATATCTTCCAAAGACAGAGCACACTATGAGGTGTCAGATCTGATGGCCAGTTCAGAAGCCATCAGTCTGGGGATGTGGATCTGGTTTGGGGCCCAAGGGATGAAACTGTGTTTCTTGGGCTCCAGCATAAAGAGGTACCAGGGAAAACCCCACCTCCAAACTCAAAATTCTCTTCTTTAGGTTGTCATAGAAGAACCGCACTTCAGGTTTACCTCCATCCTGTATCTCTCTACACCCTTTGTCCTTTGCAAGAGACTGCAAGTTGTTGACATGATTCATAATAAAAATTAATTTATGCCAAAAATGTAAGTCAGGAGAAAGAACTGGAAGAGATAGTTTTTTTTTTTTTCCATTTTATGAGACAGTTTTATAATGGAAGAGACAAAAATAAATATTTATCCTGATGATTGAAATACCTGAGAACTCACTGAGAATACATAAAGTATGGTTGTGTTTCTGGGTGCTAACAATTCCAGGGCACATGCCTGCTCTGTTAGGAGGGTTTGCCCAAAATTCAATATGAAAATAATATAAGGAGAAAATTATCTTTACCAAACTTACCACTTGAGAAAGACTACTTTTGTTTTTTGTAAGCTTCCTTCCAAGGTCAGTGGTTCTCAAAATTTTGGTTTCTGGATCACTTTAAGCTCTTAAAAATAAGTGAGGGTGGTGGTGGTGGAAATCTCCCTGGCAACTCAGGATATGACTCTCAAGGAAGAATCTGCACCCAAAATAATGGGATTGAGAACACCTTGTTGACCAAATGGGGGATGCAAAATGAAACAAAATAAAGCTTCAGTGGTTGAGAGACTTCAAATGGAGTCTAGAGGTCACTCTGGTGGACATTCTTTTGCACTATATAGATAACCCTTTTAGGTTTTGATGTATCAGAATGGCTAGAAGAAAATCCCTGAAACTACCAAACTCCAACCCACTAGCCTTGACTCTTGAAGATGATTGTATACCAATGTAAACAATATAGATTACAAGGGTTGACAGTGTGATTGTGAAAACCTTGTGGATTACACTCCCTTTATCCAGTGTATGGATGGATGAGTAGAAAAATGGGGACAAAAAACTAAATGAAAAATAGGGTGGGATGGGGGATGATTTGGGTGTTTATTTTTATTTTTTATTCTTACTCTGATTCTTTCTGGTATAAGGAAAATGTTCAAAAACAGATTGGGGTGATGAATGCACAACTATATGATGGTACTGTGAACAGTTGATTGTACAACATGAATGATTGTATGGTATGTGAGTATATCTCAATAAAACTGAATTAAAAAAATATAGGCCTATCAAATTGTGCCCTTCCCCTTGCAGATGGAAAAGCATGAAAAAAAGTTTAAATGTATAACACTCCTCTTTCAAAATGCCACTCCTGGTGAAAGTTGTAGCACATTGTCCTTCCTTTTCCCTCCAGTCTAGAAGAGAAGTTTCAGGGCTGTACCAGCTTCTTGCCTTGGTCCCAGAAACCACTCAGCTTGTCTCTCCAGATGGGAAGAAGGGCTCCAGGATCTTGGTACCATGGCCTTGTGTATAACAGTGTGGAATGTGAGCAAGGACAGTACTGGCAACTTCTCCAGCTTAGCTATACCCTGAGCAGACCTCTGGTGGTACTACAGGAAGGGCATCCTCCAGCCAACACAACCTGAAAATTGGGGAGGAACTTGTGCTCTGGTTTAATTGGCTATCTCATTCACCCTGGCATTTGAAAGTAAAGAAAAATTACCAACTCAAGGCAAAGGAGATAAGAGAAATATCTGACATGTACCTGGTTCCTTTGATGAAAGAATTTATTTAGATAGAATTGGGGTTCCCTAGGGAGTTCCAAATGAGTTTAGAGCTAGAAATCAAGTGGCTGCAGGATTTGAATCATTCTTATTCTGGTGGGTCACCATCAATAAAAAATGTGGATTGGATCAATTATATCTATTATAATCAGCAAAGATTTATCAACTATACCAGGGATGTCATTAAGGGAATAGCAGAACAGTAAGATGTCACTAGCCAAATGGCATGGAAAAATAGAATGGCCCCAGACATGATGCAAGCTGAAAAGGGAGGTATCTGTGTTGGTTGGAGGAAGTTGTTGCACAATCATCCACAATAATATGGCACCCAATGGAACTATCACAAAAGCTTTACTAGGCTTAACAGCCTTATCTCAGGAACTAGCAGAAAATTCTGGCATTAACAACCCACTCACAGGGTGGTTGGAAAATTGGTTCAGGAAATGGAAAGGAATTGCAACATCTGTTTTAACTTCCCGTATCATTTCAGCTGGAGTGCTCACAGCAGCTGGGTGTTACATTGTCCCATGTGCCAAGGGGTTAGTTCAGAGACTCATCAAAACTGCCCTAATCAAGAATATCAGCAGAAGAATCTATACCCACCTTAAGGAGAAAGATCCCTATGATGAGGAATGTGAAAAAGCTCCTAGCAAACTTGAGTAACTAAAATATGAAAACTAAAAATGTTTAAAAAAAGAAAGGGGGGGGGAATCTGTAAGAAAGGGTTAAGTTTAGTTTTCACATAAAGACCACATGGAATAGAGAAAATGGAGATTGGGCAGAAGAGCTGGTTTACTAGCCCCAAAGTGAGGGGAAGGAAAAAGAGAGTGCCATGACATAACTCTAGAATCAGTGCCAGTTCCTTATGTGGGAAAGATAACCAGGGTTACTGGAATGTAAAAGAATGTGGGGGTATGGTCAAAGGTGGGAACTCTCAGTGGGAAATTTAAACTGGGTGAGCTCTCTTGGATAGACTGTACAACTTAAAATCCCAAAGGTGGGCTAGTTAGCTCTCTTGGATAGACAGTACCCTCTGTAGTATCCAGCCAATAGAGAAACAGAGGAGGGACTTGTGTTTAGGCCTAGGATATAAATTTTTGCTGTGATCTACTGTTCAGCATGCCTGCCACATTTCTGGTTGTGTGTCCATTCTTGCAAGATCATGAATAAATTCTTTTCTTCTCCAAAATATAAAATAAAATAAAATAGGCCTAGGAATTAGCAAAAAATTTAAAAAATAACAGGGGACTTCTTAGAGCTTCTGGAAGATGGTGGTTAGGAGAGAGAGGGCAAAAAAACATCTCCATGAAAAATATTAGATAAAAGAAAACAAGTGACCCAGAACACAAGTTTCAGTGATGCACCAGCTGGACAAGGTCTGTTAAATCCACAGGGACCATGCACTTGGTGAAACCAGGAGTCTGCATTCTGAAATGAGTGAGTAAACCTGCTGGATAACCAGCAGCCATGCTGCAGTCTGGGGAAACTGGGAGTTGGTGTTTGGAGTTGGACTAGTTTTAAAAACCCAAAAGCAACTGCAGATACAGCAGCAACAACTGCACAGTGAAGCGCAGTGGGAACCGCATCCCCACAAAATATGGGCACACCTGAATACCTGGCATGGATGATAGCCTTTCATGAACCCACTGCTAATTGTCACAGAGCTAGGGAGGCAGAGGTCAGCAAAAAGGGGAATAACCACACCCCATAAAACCACCTTCCCAGCAGGCTGGGAAAGCTACTGCCCAGCACCAGCACCATAGCCCAGAGCTATGCCAAACAACCCAGTGTGATGGGAAGTGTTTCCAGAAACATGCATGCCTGCCACAATACCTGGCATGGATGATAGCCTTTCACGCACCTGCAGCTAATTGTCCTGGAGCTAGGAAGGTGGGGGTGTGCAAAAAGGGGGAAATTAACACACCTCATTCAGCCATTCTTTCAGCAGGCTGTGAACACCCCTACATGGCCCTGCAGCCCAGAACTTCCCTTGGGGGAAGGTGCTCACTTGTGACATAGCACACTTTTCCCTCAGCAGAGGCACAGCTTGGAAGAGGGACCTACTTGGAAGTCCCAGGGATATGCCAATACTAAGGACTTGTTTGTCAGTGGCAGAGAAAAACTGGTGAGACTGAACTGAAGGTTTAGACTCTTGCAATAGCTTTACATTTCCAGGAACACCTGGGAGGTTTGATTATTAAAGCCACCCTCCCTCCCTAACTGCTCAGACACATGTCCCACATTCAGGGTGGGCAACACCAACTACACATGCAAACTTGGTGCACCAATTGGACCCCTACAAGATTCATATCCCTGCTCACCACAAAGACAAAGTTGGGGAGAACTGGCTTGAGGGGAAAAGGTGGTTCAGGGATGCCACATGCTGGTCAGTTAGAGAAAGTGTACGCCACCAAGCTGTAGATCTGACAAATTAGATGAATAAGCCTACATATCCTAAAAGAACCCTATCAAGTAAAGCAAATGCCAAGAGGCCAAAAACAACAGAAAATTTTAAAGCATATGAAGGAATGAGATGATATGGATAACCCAAACCCAAACACCCAAATCAAAAGATCAGAGGAGACCCAGTATTTGAGGCAATTAATCAAAGAACTAAAGACACACAATGAGAGCACAGCACAGGATATAAAGGACAAGAAGAAGACCCTAGAGGAGCATAAAGAAGAAATTGCAAGAGTAAATTAAAAAAAAATGATCTTATGGAAATAAAAGAAACTGTTGACCAAATTTAAAAGATTCTGGATACTCACAGTATAAGACTGGAGGAAGCTGGACAGTGAATCAGCAAACTCAGAAGACAGAAAAGTGAAAGAACAAAAGAAAGAATGGGGAAGAAAATAAAAAAATCAAAATGGACCTCAGGGATATGATGGATAATATAAAATGTCCAAATGTAAGAGT
The DNA here is from genome assembly GCF_015220235.1 of Choloepus didactylus. NCBI lineage: Eukaryota > Metazoa > Chordata > Mammalia > Pilosa > Megalonychidae > Choloepus > Choloepus didactylus. Next base: position 38,451 of record NW_023637601.1, read on the forward strand.
GATTGGTGTTCCAGAAGGGCAAGAGAAGGGTGAAGGTCTAGGAAGAGTTTTCAAAGAAATTGTTGGGAAGAACTTCCTAAACCTTCTAAACAACATAAATACACAACTCATAAATGCCCAGTGAACTCCAAATAGAATATAAATCCAAATAAACTCACTCTGAGACATATTCTGATCAGACTGTCAAATACTGAAGAGAGGGAGCAAGTTCTGAAAGCAGCAAGAGAAAAGCAATTCACCACTCACAAAGGAAACAGCATAAGACTAAGTAGTAATTACTCAGCATCCACCATGAAGGTGAGAAAGCAGTGGCATGGCATATTTAAAATTCTGAGAGAGAAAAAATTGCCTACCAAGAATTCTTTATCCAGCAAAGGTCTCCTTCAAATTTGAGGGACAGCTTAAATTTTTCACAAACAAATGCTGAGAGAATTTGCTAACAAGAGACCTGCCCTACTTGAGATACTGAAGGGAGCCCTACCAACAGAGAAACAAAGAAAAGAGAAAGAGAGATGGAAAAAGGTTCAGTACTAAAGAGATTCAATATGGGTATGTTAAAGGACTTTAAGAGAGAGGGAAAAATATATCTGACAAACATAAACCAAGGATAGGATGGCTGATTCAAGAAATGTCTTCACAGTAATAACATTGAATGCAAAGGATTAAACTCCCCAATTAAAAGATATAGATTGGCAGAATGGATAAAAAATATGAACAATCAATATGTTGCATACAAGAAACTCAAACACAGACACAAAGAAATTAAAAGTGAAAGGATGGAAAAAATATTTCATGCAAGTTACAGACAAAAGAAAGCACAAGTAGCAATATTAACCTCAGATAAAATACCTGAAATGCAAGGATGTTATGAGAGACAAAGAAGGCCACTACATGCTAATAAAAGAAGCAATTCAACAAGAAGAAATAATCATAAATGTTTATGCACCCAATCAAAGAGCCACAAAATACATGAGAGAAATATCCGAGTGAAAATTCAATAACCATTTCCAGCTCTAATGGGTATCTTTGTTCAAAGCCAAGTCTAAGACCTCTTGAACCTGGCTACTTATTGAATACTTCATAGAGTTCTGTTCTTCCTGTCTCTAGAACTTTTAGAGGTTTGATTATCTGTAAAGCACAGAATCTGATGAAACTGTTTTCTGATAAATGTTTTTATTATACTGCAGCTAAACATCACTGTCTTTTCATTTGTTAAAAGAAACTGTAACAGTGAATGACCACTTGATCCTGTGCCTCACCCCCATAATGAAAGTAATCTTTATGGAAAGTAAAGATTCTTGAAAACTTAAAATCAGAACCAATAATCATTATTCACCATTTAGATGTGAATAACTGTAAATGATTTTTTAAACAACACATATGACACTCATTTAATAATTTAGTTAATAAACAACCCACATCTCTATATTAGTTTTTAACACTTCCATGGATTTTGTAGAAAGCAAATTCAAGAACTTGAAATATATTGGTAGGTCATGTAATGATTACCTGACATTTTCCAGAAGATTCTCATATTCTCATTGTCATTTAGTAGGTAACAGAACAATATGAACACACCCAGTTCCTAAAGCTCCTGAAATGACCTGATACTCTTTAACATTACGTGTTATTAAACAAGGTTTCTGAAATAGCACATTAAGAAATTACATAAAAAAATATTTCATACAAGCTACAGCCAAAAGAAAGCAGGTGTAGCAATATTAATCTCAGATAAAACAGACTTTAAATGCAGGGATGTTTTGAGAGACAATGAAGGCCACTACATACTAATAAAAGGGGCAATTCAACAAGAAGAAGTAACAATCATAAATGTTTATGCACCCAATCAAGGTGCCACAAAATACATGAGAGAAACACTGGCAAAACTAAAGGAAGCAATTGATGTTTCCACAATAATTGTGGGAGACTTCAACACATCACTCTCTCCTATAGATAGATCAACCAGACAGAAGACCAATAAGGAAACTGAAAACCTAAACAATCTGATAAATGAATTACATTTAAGAGACATATACAGAACATTACATCCCAAATCACCAGGATACACATACTTTTCTAGTGCTTACGGAACTTTCTCCTAAATAGATCATATGCTGGGACATAAAACAAGCCTCAATAAATTTAAAGAGATTCAGATTATTCAAAGCACATTCTCTGACCACAATGGACTACAATTAGAAGTCAATAACCATCAGAGACTTAGAAAATTCACAAATACCTGGAGGTTAAACAACACACTCCTAAACAATCAGTGGGTTAAAGAAGAAATAGCAAGAGAAATTGCTAAATATATAGAGATGAATCAAAATGAGAACACAACATACCAAAACCTATGGGATGCAGCAAAAGCAGTGCTGAGGGGGAAATTTATAGCACTAAACGCATATATTAAAAAGGAAGAAAGAGACAAAATCAAAGAACTAATGGATCAACTGAAGAAGCTAGAAAATGAACAGCAAACTAATCCTAAACCAAGTAGAAGAAAAGAAATAACAAGGATTAAAGCAGAAATAAATGACATAGAGAACAAAAAAACAATAGAGAGGATAAATATCACCAAAAGTTGGTTCTTTGAGAAGATCAACAAGATTGACAAGCCCCTAGCTAGACTGACAAAATCAAAAAGAGAGAAGACCCATATAAACAAAATAATGAATCAAAACGGTGACATAACTGCAGATCCTGAAGAAATTAAAAAAAATTATAAGAGGATACTATGAACAACTGTATGGCAACAAACTGGATAATGTAGAGGAAATGGACAAGTTCCTGGAAACATATGAACAACCTAGACTGACCAGAGAAGAAACAGAAGACCTCAACCAACCCATCACAAGCAAAGAGATCCAATCAGTCATCAAAAATCTTCCCACAAATAAATGCCCAGGGCCAGATGATGGCTTCACAGGGGAATTCTACCAAACTTTCCAGAAAGAACTGACACCAATCTTACTCAAAACTCTTTCAAAACATTGAAGAAAATGGAACACTACCTAACTCATTTTATGAAGCTAACATCAATCTAATACCAAAACCAGGCAAAGATGCTACAAAAAAGGAAAACTACCAGCCAATCTCCCTAATGAATACAGATGCAAAAATCCTCAACAAAATACTTGCAAATCGAATCCAAAGAAACATTAAACAAATCATACACCATGACCAAGTGGGGTTCATTCCAGGCATGCAAGGATGGTTCAACATAAGAAAATCAATCAATGTATTACAACACATTAACAAATCAAAAGGGAAAAATCAAATGATCATCTCAATAGATGCTGAAAAAGCATTTGACAAAATCCAACATCCGTTTTTGATAAAAACACTTGAAAAGGTAGGAATTGAAGGAAACTTCCTCAATATGATAAAGAGCATATATGAAAAACCACAGCCAGCATAGTACTCAATGGTGAGAGACTGAAAGCCTTCCCTCTAAGATCAGGAACAAGAAAAGGATCCTCACTGTCACCACTGTTATTCAACATTGTGCTGGAAGTGCTAGCCAGGGCAATCCGGCAAGACAAAGAAATAAAAGGCATCCAAATTGGAAAAGAAGAAGTAAAACTGTCATTGTTTGCAGGTGATATGATCTTATATCTAGAAAACCCTGAGAAATCGACGATACAGCTACTAGAGCTAATAAACAAATTTAGCAAAGTAGCGGGATACAAGATTAATGCACATAAGTCAGTAATGTTTCTATATGCTAGAAATGAACAAACTGAAGAGACACTCAAGAAAAAGATACCATGTTCAATAGCAACTAAAAAAATCAAGTACCTAGGAATAAACTTAACGAAAGATGTAAAAGACCTATACAAAGAAAACTACATAACTCTACTAAAAGAAATAGAAGGGGACCTTAAAAGATGGAAAAATATTCCATGTTCATGGATAGGAAGGCTAAATGTCATTAAGATGTCAATTCTACCCAAACTCATCTACAGATTCAATGCAATCCCAATCAAAATTCCAACAACCTACTTTGCAGACTTGGAAAAGCTAGTTATCAAATTTATTTAGAAAGGGAAGATGCCTCGAATTGCTAAAGACACTCTAAAAAAGAAAAACAAAATGGGAGGACTTACACTCCCTGACTTTGAAGTTTATTATAAAGCCACAGTTGCCAAAACAGCATGGTACTGGCACAAAGATAGACATATAGGTCAATGGAATTGCATTGAGAATTCAGAGATAGACCCCCAGATCTATGGCCGACTGATCTTTGATAAGGCCCCCAAAGTCACTGAACTGGGTCATAATGGTCTTTTCAACAAATGGGGCTGTGAGAGTTGGAGATCCATATCCAAAAGAATGAAAGAGGACCCCTACCTCACCCCCTACACAAAAATTAACTCAAAATGGACCAAAGATCTCAATATAAAAGAAAGTACCATAAAACTCCTAGAAGATAATGTAGGAAAACATCTTCAAGACCTTGTATTAGGTGGCCACTTCCTAGACTTTACACCCAAAGCACAAGCAACAAAAGAAAAAATAGATAAATGGGAACTCCTCAAGCTTAGAAGTTTCTGCACCTCAAAGAAATTTCTCAAAAAGGTAAAGAGGCAGTCAACTCAATGGGAAAAAATTTTTGGAAACCATGTACCTGACAAAAGACTGATATCTTGCATATATAAAGAAATCCTACAACTCAATGACAATAGTACAGACAGCCCAATTATAAAATGGGCAAAAGATATGAAAAGACAGTTCTCTGAAGAGGAAATACAAATGGCCAAGAATCACATGAAAAAATGTTCAGCTTCACTAGCTATTAGAGATGCAAATTAAGACCACAATGAGATACCATCTAACACCGATTAGAATGGCTGCCATTAAACAAACAGGAAACTACAAATGCTGGAGGGGATGTGGAGAAATTGGAACTCTTATTCATTGTTGGTGGGACTGTATAATGGTTCAGCCACTCTGGAAGTCAGTCTGGCAGTTCCTTAGAAAACTAGATATAGAGTTAACATTCGATCCAGCGATTGCACTTCTCGGTATATACCCGGAAGATAGGAAAACAGTGACACAAACAGATATCTGCACACCAATGCTCATAGCAGCATTATTCACAATTGCCAAGAGATGGAAACAACCCAAATGTCCTTCAACAGATGAGTGGATAAATAAAATGTGGTATATACACATGATGGAATACTACACGGCAGTAAGAAGGAACGATCTTGTGAAACATATGACAACATGGATTAACCTTGAAGACATAATGCTGAGCGAAATAAGCCAGGCACAAAAAGAGAAATATTATATGCTACCACTAAGGTGAACTTTGAAAAATGTAAAACAAATGGTTTATAATGTAGAATGTAGGGGAACTAGCAAGAGAGCAATTAAGGAAGGGGGAACAATAATCCAAGAAGAACAGATAAGCTATTTAACGTTCTGGGGATGCCCAGGAATGACTATGGTCTGTTAATTTCTGATGGATATAGCAGGAACAAGTTCACAGAAATGTTGCTATATTAGGTAACTTTCTTGGGGTAAAGTAGGGACAGGTTGGAAGTAAACCAGTTATCTTAGGTTAGTTGTCTTTTCCTTACTCCCTTGTTATGGTCTCTTTGAAATGTTCTTTTAGTGTATGTTTTTTTTTTATTTTTTTATTAATTTTTTTATTTTTCATACAGTTGATTTAAAAAAAAAAAAAGGAAAAAAATATGTAGAGCCCCCTTGAGGAGCATGTGGAGAATGCAGGGGTATTGTCCTACCTCACCTCGATGGTTGCTAACATGACCACAGACATAGGGGACTGGTGGTTTGATGGGTTGAGCCCTCTACCATAGGATTTACCCTTGGGAAGACGGTTGCTGCAAAGGAGAGTCTAGGCCTCCCTATAATTGTGCCTAAGGGCCTCCTCCCAAATGCCTCTTTGTTGCTCAGATGTGGCCCTCTCTCTCTAGCTAAGCCAATTTGAAAGGTGAAATCACTGCCCTCCCCCCTATGTGGGATAAGACACCCAGGGGTGTGAATCTCCCTGGCAACATGGAATATGACTCCCGGGGAGGAATGTAGACCCGGCATCGTGGGATGGAGAACATCTTCTTGACCAAAAGGGGGATGTGAAAGGAAATGAAATAAGCTTCAGTGGCAGAGAGATTCCAAAAGGAACCGAGAGGTCACTCTGGTGGGCACTCTTATGCACAATTTAGACAACCCTTTTTAGGTTTTAAAGAATTGGGGTAGCTGGTGGTGGATAACTGAAACTATCAAACTACAACCCAGAACCCATGAATCTCGAAGACAGTTGTATAAAAATGTAGCTTATGAGGGGTGACAATGGGATTGGGAAAGCCATAAGGACCACACTCCACTTTGTCTAGTTTATGGATGGATGAGTAGAAAAATAGGGGAAGGAAACAAACAAACAGACAAAGGTACCCAGTGTTCTTTTTTACTTCAATTGCTCTTTTTGACTTTAATAATTATTCTTGTTATTTTTGTGTGTGTGCTAATGAAGGTGCCAGGGATTGATTTAGGTGATGAATGTACAACTATGTAATGGTACTGTGAACAATCGAATGTACGAGTTGTTTCGTATGACTGTGTATGTGAATATAACTCAATAAAATGAAGATAAGAAAAAAAAAGAAAACCTGTCAAGAGGATTTCTGGAAATGTTGAGAGAGAGAGAGAGAGAGAGACAGAGAGAGAGAGACAGACAGACAGAAGGGGAGGTGGAGAGAGAGAACATGGGCAAGACTGCACAAGGAAACTGGTGTTTATGAAGAGGCACAGACCCTTCTAAGAATCTGATGAAAATTCAGCCATGGTCACCTTGAGGTCCAACTATGATACCAGATTAAGACTTCATGTTTTAGAGCAGTGATTTTGATTTTCTTTCTTTCTTTTTCTAATGTAATCCACAGTGAAAATTACATTTTAAACTGTGACCTGGTTTGCACAGACATACATAAATTAAAATGAAAGTTTCAGAAAACAATTCTCAACAGTATTATATGTGATAAACTCTGACATTTTTTCTGTCTGATTGAAGAAAAAATGTTCCTCATGGCCTGCAGCACCAGTTTCCCAATCCAATTTGAAAACTACTGGTTTAGAGTAACTTTTACATAATTGGAGTAAGTTAATGAAAAAGAGAAATCTCATTTGATTTTTAAAATTCTGATATTACTTCATAATGATAAACACAAATGTCTTTATAGCCAAGACTTTGAAGCAGCTGGATGATCCTTTATGACAAAAGCGCATTATGTTGGCTATTACTGGAGGCACTGAAAAGTAAATCAAACATTGGTCATAAGAACTCCATGCCTTAGAAAACCATAAATCATTTTCATGTAAAGTAGCAAGGTAGACAGATATACAAACTCCAGTGTAAAGAGCAATGGTTCCACTGCTGGAGGCAGTGGAGTGGTGGGTTTTGTGAGGCACTGGGATGGTGAGGTCATAGGTGTGACAGCCACCCCCAGGAAGGGTGCTGTGTATTGTTTTTGCAACTGTCCTATAAGATACAAATTATTTCAAAATAAAAAATTTAAAATAAAATGTGTTTGAATTAAACACACACACACACACACACACACACTCCTTATTTACGGGTTCTGGAAGATGCACCCCATGGTAACCCCTCAAGTCACAACCTTACATTATCACCTTCCCATGAGTCCTGATGAAATCTGGGACTTGCTTCTGACCAATAAAACATAGCAAAAGTTATGGGTAAAATATAGCCAAGGTCATAGGTTGTGTTACAGCAGACAGTAGAAAGAGACTGGCTCTGAGGAAGCAAAAGCCCCTGCTGTGAACTCCCCTTGGAGATGGCCATAAGGCAGCCCAGCACCTTCTTCCCCAGTTGAGCCCCCTGATGATGGCACAGTCATCCCAGGGCCTAGATTCCACCCTCACCCCTGCCCATATGTCCCTAAGCAGAAAGGGGCAGCCAAGTGGGGCCCAGATGCCTGACCCTGTCAATCTGTGAGCTAATAAATGGGAGCTGTTTGCAGGCATCTGCTTGTTGAAGTCATTTCACAGCAATGGGAAACTAAGACAAGGGTCACTGGGTCACTTTTATTTTTGCCAACTCAAGTCCCCTGGGAGACAGCTTCTCTTTCCCACTTCATTATAAGGAGCAACAGCAGTTTGGGAAGCCTCAGTGTCTGAAAGAATCCTAAGACAGCATGATGGCTAATTTCATGTTAACTTGGCTAGTTTATGGTGCCCAGTTGCTTGGTCAGACAAGCACTGGCCTGACTGATATTCTGAGGGTGTTTCATACGTGGATTTCCATCTATAAACAATTGATTTCATCTACCATCAAGAAAGGAGGTTGCCATCAGCAATGTGGGGTGTCTCCTCATCCAGTCAGTTGGAGGTGTTAAAAGTCAGAAATGGGGATTTCAAAAATCAGAAAGAAAATCAGAAAGAATTTTGTCCTTCTCTTCAGTCAGCAACTTCCCCTGGGGAATTTGGACTCAACTTCAGCATCACTTTTATTGGCATTTCCAGTTTGTGGACTGTCCCATGGAATTTGGAGTTGTCAGCCCCCTTGATCACAGTAGTTAATACCTTATTATAAAGCTCATTATTTATTTATTTACTTATTATTTATAGTATCCTGCAGATTCTGTTTTTTGGAGTGCCCTGAGTAATATAGACAGTCTCAAAGTTCAAGTGACCTTGGATGAATCTAGATTTCACATACAAGTGAAATCAAAGTATTCCCCTTAATTGATAAGTGTTCTCTGACTTTTTTCCCCAGCATGTTTAGGTGGGCAGTTCAGCCCTTTCAGCTTCAGGCACAAAAAAGTTATTTTCCTGTCTCAGTTCTCCCCTGCCATCCCTGCACCAGTTAGTGGAGACCCAGCCTCCCTCAGTCACAGGCAAGCTGCAGAACAGGATATTTTCCAATGCACCCCCCCCCACCAGTTTTTTTGTCCCTTTGTGAAGACTCTTATAGTCTCTCTCATCATCTAATTCTAATTTGGTGCAGTTGGCTCTTGCTTTCCCAGATGAAGATACTTCTGCTTTTGTCACTGATGAAGGGGAAAAAAATCACAGAAAAAGCTTACAAGTCAGGCAGAAATATAAACCAAATCCTCTACTTTATGATAACCAGTGCCATCATTATAGAGACCCTCTGCTGCACATCTCAGCATGTTTAACTAAGATGGTCACAAATATGAATTACATATACTCCATGAGGGTGGGGCCTGTGTAACTTCCACTCCCCATTCTATATCCAGTATGATAAACATTTGGAAAGCATTATTTGCAAAAATGAGTGAATGAACACTATATTCATAATTTCACAATAGAGGATCACACTATATCATCAATCCTGTGAACTTGCATTTTGCTTTCACACATTATAACATCATCTTTGCATTGTTGGCTAGCTTGTCCAAAAAGTACCATGAGACCAACAAAGCACTTTCTCTTTCTCCTGGCACTGTTCCTCTACCATTTGACTCATCACCATAAAAACAAGGACCAGTGGCCCAGCTGACTATGTTACAACTCCAGAAGTCATCCTCAAGCCACTCTTTGCCTCATGTGTCACACCTGAACCTCCTGCAACCTAACAATGCCATGACACCTCCCCTGCTGTCCACCTCTGTGGCTCTCCTGGACTATGCTTTGTCCACAAACAACAGCCATGCTTGCTCAGGGTTCTCCCCTCCTCCACAGCAGCTCCCTTCTAGCATCACCACAGTGAGCTACAAAACATGAATCAAGACTAAGGAAGATCACTGGATCCTCTTTTCATTTAGAAAAACACCTAGCCCTCTTATCTATTCTCCCCCATGATCTGTCTTCTTCCCTCCCTGCCCCTCTCATCTCGCTCCTCTCCATCCTCACTTCCATGGCTTCTTCTTGTCTCAAACTGGCCAAGGGCCTTACATCAGGACTTGAGCAGCATGTCATGATGTCCAGAACACCACCCCCTCAAGCTCTCCTGTCTTTGTCACTTCCCCTATCACTCAGCTTGCTTTCTTTAAGGATTAGATACAATTTGCTACTTCAAAAAAAGGTCTTGTTTTTTTAAAATTTTGTTTGTTATTTCTGTTTATTCAACTAAACCTCACCAGTCAGAGCTGATGTGTTTTTTCTAGAGCATTTCATCTGCAGCCACTCAGGGAAAAATGTTTGTTGAATGAATGAAGGAGGGAGGAGGTGGTCCCAAGTTGAGAAAAATGGGGGTTTTTATAAGAGCACTCCAGGTCTAATGGAGATAAATGCAATGACCTCATTTATAATTATATTCACTCCATTCATTCATTCATTCATTGTGCAACTGAGAGCCTGAAGCTCTGTGGCTCACAAGCACAAACATGACTAGGGGAAGAGCAGAGCAGGTTCACAAAGAAAAGCCAGCCTGACAGCCTCACTGTGACTCTGGGGGCACCATGACCATCCTATGGCCTGAGGTAAAAGATCTGCTGTCACTTGAAATGACAGGGACATGTACCAAACCACACCCCCTCCCAACACTTCACAAAAACATAGTGCACAGTCCAACCAGGCTGAGTATTTCCCAAGCCTGAGTGATCCATAATAAGATCCGAATAATATCTCAAAGAAGTCCCTATTCTCAGCTTGAATGACAGAGCTGGTGCCCTCAGTTTCCTGCCACTCCTGCCTCATCTCTCCACCAGGGAAGGATCCCCACTCATCTCACTCTCCCTGTCTGTCCTAAAGCCTGACTTTCCCCCTCCCAAGTCACAGCAGAAGCAGGTGCCAAAATCCAACTCAGGTTCAAATCCTGGTTCTGGGGCTGTTCCTGGCTTAGAGTCCCATCCAGTTGCACCACCCTGGTGCCCTCATCACCCACACCCTGCAACTCCTCACAGTTTCCTAGTTTCCAAGATCTAGTGTGATTCCAGAGGAAGAGATATTGGTGAGGTAAAAGAAGGAAAGAGAAATCTGAAGTAATCCTTAGGGTTGCAGAAGGCTGAGCAGAGTGGGGACAGAAAATTTGGGCTTCTGTGGGACCTTGGGAAGAACAAAATTCCAGGGGGAGACTGAGGAAAGATTCTGCAGATAAACCAATCTAAGAGCATCACCGCTGGGGGAGAGAGCTTCCACTTCTGGGCTGACAAAACTGGGTTAAAGGGCAGTATGCAGTGGGCTACCAGGATGGCTGAGGGTGGGCAATCCCCCTGCAGAAGGGAAAGGGGCTCTGGTGTCAAAACTTGCCCATCTAGCAAGCTCAACACACCCCCACACACTGGGCTCTGCAGCCCAATCTAAGGAAGGAAAGTAGACAACAGAAGAATAGGCCTCAGGGGTGGGCGCTGATCTTGCCATCTCCATCCCCATCCCAGAGCCCTGTGATTTGGTGGGTGTGGTCATGGATGGAGTAGCCTGCCCCCCAACTCCCAGGCCCACCTATCAGGGCAGTCTCAGTTCCCTCCAGCCACCCCCTGACCATCCCAATCCCCCTCAAGCCCAATCACCCCACCTCAGAACCAGCCAGTTCCTTCCCTACACCCCAGGTCCAGTTCCTCCCCCACCTCAGTACCAGCCCGTCCCTCAGCCCCAGTCTCACCTTACCATCTTTGCCCAACATTTAAAAACCAAAAGATTTCAGGTGAAAATTAAAATTTTTAGTTTCTCTTTGAGCACCAGTGGGAAAAAAATTTCATATGAATATGCAATTATCTCAAAATAAAAGCCTAATTATGTTTTTTAAAATGGAGCACAGATGTAAATTCAAGACTAAAATTATAAACCTCTTAGATGGAAGGCATACACACAAATCTTCCTGACCATGGGTTAAGTAATGGTTTCTTAGATTTCACTGACAGCACAAACAAAATGGTACAGCTGCTTTGGGAAACATTTTGGTAGTTCCTCAAAAATTAAACATAGGGTTGCCATGTGTGACCCAGCAATTTTTCCACACAAAAACTCATATGCAATTACCACAAAGGAGAGTCTAATGTTGTATGTAATGGTGTCTAAGAGTCTCCCCGAGTACCTCTTTGTTGCTCAGATATGGCCCTCTCTCTCTCTGAGCCATCTCGACAGGTGAACTCGCTGCCCTCCCCCCGACATGGAACCCAACTCCCAGGGTTGTAAATCTCCCTGGCAACGCAGAGTATGACTCCCGGGGATGAATGTGGACCCAGCATCGTGGGACTGAGAGTATCTTCTTGACCAAAAGGGGGATGCAAAATGAGACGAGATGGTTTCAGTGGCTGAGAGATTCCAAATGGAGTCGAGAGGTCACTCTGGTGGACATTCTTATGCACTATATAGATAACACCTCTTAGGCTTTAATGTATTGGAATAGCTAGAAGTAAATACCTGAAACTACCAAACTCCAACCCAGCAGTCTGGACTCCTGAAGACAATTATATAATAATGTAGATTACAAGGGGTGACAGTGTGATTGTGAAGACCTTGTGGATCACACCCCCTTTATCTAGTGTATGGATGAGTGGAGGAATGGGGATAAAAACTAAAGGACAAAAGGGGTGGGATGGGGGATGATTTGGGTGTTCTTTTTTCACTTTTATTTTTTATTCTTGTTCTGGTTCTTTGTGATGTAAGGAAAATGTTCAGAGATAGATTGTGGTGACGAACTCATAACTATGTTATCATACTGTGGACAGTGGATTGTATATCATGGATGATTGTATGGTGTGTGAATGTATTTCAATAAAACTGAATTTAATAATAAAAAAAAGAATAAACAAGAAAAAAAATTATTAAATAGCTACAACCCCCCCCCAAAAAAAACACACAAAAAACTCATAGGCAAATATTTACAGAAGTATTCTTCATAACACCCAAAAAGTAGAAACAATCACAATAGCCATGGATTGAAGAATGGATAAATAAAATGTAATATTATCCACGCACTGGAATATTATTCAGCAATAAAAAAAGGAATGAGATACATGCCAAAACATGGATGAACCATGAAAATATTATGCTAAGTGAGAGAAGCTAGTTACAAAACACTACATACTGTGTGATTCCATTTAAATGAAATGTTCAGAATAGGCAAATGCATAGAGAATGAAAATGAACTAGTGGTTATCATGAGCTGGGGGAAATAAAAGGAATGGGGAGTACAGTAGGTTGAATGACAGACCCCCAAATCCCTGAAACCTGTAAACTTTACCTGTTTTGAAAAATGGTCTTTGTGGATGTGATTAAGTAAAGGATCTTGAGATGGGGCAATATCCTCGATTTTCCAGGTAGGACCCAAATGTCTTTATAAAAGAGGAAAATTTCAAACATGAAAAGAGGATGATGTAAAGAGAGGCAGAGACTGGAGTGATGCAGCCACAAGCTGAGAAATGCCAGCATCCACCACAGACTGGAAGAGGTAAGGAACAAATTCTTTTCTAGAGTCTAGGAAGGAATCAAGAGGCTGTGAGAGACACCTTCTTCCATACAAGCCAGGTGGGCCCTGTCATGAATCCCTAGGTAACTCGGATCTTCCTGTTGGAAAGCTCCCAAGGGGAAAATCCTGGTAAGACTTCTTCAGAGCATCCTTTCTTCACTGCAAACTTGCACAATACTCCCAAGATTGTATTATTCAGTGTTATTCAAATGACTGATTAATTCATACATTAAAGGGAAGAATAAGGAACAGACCTAGAATCAGGTAGGGAGCTTACCTGGATAAGGATAAAATGGCTTGTAACCATGCTTATTAAGTGTTAAGAACTCAAAAGCTAAAAGTCAGTATTATCTTTCACCATGTCAAATTGGCCAAAAGGTAATATTGCTGCACTAGAACTCCTGAGTCCAGAAAACAAAATCAACAAAAAAGAAGATTTTGTTTTAAGAAAAGAGGGAGAAATTGTTCATCTGTGGAAACCTCTTAAGAGGTTCTACATGTACTCATATATTCATATTTTGTAATATTTTGATGTTCACTATTTTTGGTAGCTATAAAATGCACTGAATCAGTAGAATTAGAACCCATTCCTGTCCACAAGAGACTGAGAAACACAGAAATGACACAGGAATAATACAGAAAAGCTTACACAGTTTTGATCATTGTGTGACCACAAGAGAAAAAAGGGTGAGTTGGGGGGAGGGGAATTGAGGCGGTATTAGGAATTTCAGCAGAAGGCCATTCATTCAAAGTTGGTGAACTTATCATGTGCCAGTTGCTGGTCTTGTTTCTGGGGATACAGCTGTCACCTAATGAAACTCCATATCCTCAAGGAGCTGACATTCCAGTAGGGGCAGTTGGACAATAAATTTGGATAGACAGATGGATAACAGATAGAAATAAAGATATATAGTATATCAGATGATAATAAATGCAATGGAGAAAAATAAAGCAAGGACAGGAGTACAGACACAGACCAATATTTGTATGATGTGGTTATTTTTATCTGGGAGAAGAGTACTCTAGCAAAGGGAATAGCAAAACAAAGCTCTGAGATTGTACCATACTTAACACAATTAAGTAATGGCTCAAAGTTGAGCCAATGGAAATGAAGAGAAGCTGCAGATGAGATCAAAGAATGAACTGGTGGTGATAGAACAAAGCCAAGTTTGTGCAGAGCTATGCAGGCCATTCTAAGTCCTTTCACTTTTCTCTGAGTATGATGGGTGGTCATTAGGAGGTTTTGAGGGAAGATATGATCTGACTTTCATTTCAAAAGGATTATATTGGCTGCTGTGTGAAGAAAAGAATGTAGAGGGAATGGTGGAAACAGGAAGACAAGTTATAAAGATATTGGAATAGCACAGAAAAAAGATGATGGCGTTATCAGAGTACAGAAATGGTGGTACTAAGAAGAGGCAAGATTTTGGAGCAAAATATTGTAGGTATAACTCACAAAATTTATTGATGGATTCAATTTGGGATATGAAAAAGAGAAGAATGACAAACAAAGTAATGCACAGCAGGTAGATCTATGAGACCAGAGATCAGGCAGAGGTCTGGGCTAGGTATACACATTTTGGAGTCCTCATCATAAAGCATTAAGTAAAACACAAGACTGGGTGAGATCACCTAGGGAAAGAGTAAGACTGAGAAAAAAGGGTCCTGGGAAACATCATCAGTTAGATTTGGAGATGAGAAGGAAACAGAAGAGAAGATCAAGAAGGAACTCAGAGCCACTGAGATAGGAGGCAACCTGCAATCCACATGAAAAATTATCCTGAAGTAGGGGGAAACTGAACTCTGACAAAAACTAATAGATCAAATATACTCAAAACTAAAAATGGACCACTGGATTAAGCAATGTGGAATTCATTGTTGACCCTGACAAGAGTGATTTTAAAGCAGAATGGGGAAAGAATTAGATACCACAAATACAGAAAACCCAGGAGAAATTTTTCTGTAAGCACACACAAAAATAAAATAAAATAAGCAAGAAAGGAATGTGTCATCCAAAGAGGGACATTTAATGAGAGGTGACATAACAATCAATATATTTGCTGATGAGATGACACAGAGAGACAGAAAACTTAATAATCTAGGGCAAAGAGGTGATTTACTGGAACAATATCCTTAAATAAACATGAGTACTTGGATTTAGTGCATAGGCAGAAGATTTCATCTTAGCTAGAAACCAAATAATTCACCAATAATAAAGGGACAAGTCCTGAGATTTTATGGAGAAAGGTTGGAATGGTGAATAAATGCCTGTGGTAGCCAGTCCCTAATATGCCCTCCCAATCAATGAATCCCATTTCCTGTTATTCATACCTTATGAAGTCCTCTGCCCACTGTACCAGGGTTGCTCTGTGGAACCAGCCACATATGGCAGAAACAATGTTATGTCAATTCCAAAATAAGGTTATGAAAAGATGCTATGGCTTTGGCCATCTTGGATGCAAGCTCTATCGGGGTAACAATCACAGGGATAGGTTCAAACAAAGAGGAAATGAGGCCTCTGGCTAACAGCCAAGTGAGTGAGCTTAAAGGATATCATCCAACCTAGCCAAGTCCTCAGAGATTACAGAGCCAGCCAAATTCTTGTCTACAATCTCAGGAAAGACCCTGAGCCAGAACCACCCCAGCTAAGCCACTCCAGATTCATGATCTTTGAAACTACATGAGATAATAAATGTTATTTTAGGCCTCCAAATTTTAAGATAATTTTTACACAGCAGTAGATAATTAATACAGTGAGATCTCACTGAGCTATACGCTTAAATGTGTTAGGCAAGAATTTATCTATAATCTCATCTACTTCCATGTCAAGAATTCAGACAGCATCCCCTATCCAGCTGCATGCAATTACTTCAAGAAATAAAGTCCTAAGGGAAAGGGTATAGAAGAAAACAAACTAATATCATGTAACCTTTTAAAAGAATACACTTTTTCTTTGAATGAACTACTTTAATTCATTCACTGAAATCTTAAGGGATAAACCATATGTATCAGCCCATTTCAGCCCCAGAACATGGTAAAACAATTCAGAGCTTTACATAGCTTTAATCTCTCTGGTACTCTTTGTTACTCTCTTTCACCCTTCAAAAGATTGGGTGATAGAATGACATCTTCCTCTTTTTTTAAAGGAAGCACTCTGGAGGGATATGGAAATATGTGGATCAGTGAGTGGCCTGAGTTTATCATAAACATTAAGACTCCCTCAGGAAACACTGCCTAAATAGTAATATTCTAGTACAAGAGCATAGAAGAGGAAAAAAAATGAAATGAACAAAAGATATAAACTTGGACTTTATTATGAAAACCTCTCTCATCTTACCTCAGGTGTGTACTGAAACTTCTAAAGCACTTGAGATAGTTCAGGCAGAAGGTGACATCCTAGAGCCAACCAGAGAAAAGGATTAAATTATCCAGGTTACATCACACTACTCACCTGGCACTGTGATTTGGATGTTTATCAAGCAACCCAGACTTAGCTGGAAATAAGAATATAACTCAGTTTCCCAAAAAACCTGTTCCTCCAATATACTTGAAGTCAGTAAAGGAAACACTCCACCTTTGAACCTCCTTAATCAAAAGCCTGGAAATCATCTTTGGTACCAGCACTCAGGGGCTTCATTACAGTCAAGGTGGGCTGCAGTCGAGTTGGAGCAGATACATGCAGTAAACAAGGGAAAAAAAAAAAAAAAAGGAAGGTGTGCGGTGGGAGAAAAGATCAAGAAATGGCTTTTTAAATGCTTTGAAAGGCATAAAAGGGTCTGGGCTGGCAGAGCGGGGAGTGGAGGTGGGGCGGGGATACAAAACCGGCCTGAGATTTTTAACAGTATGAAGCTCCTCAAGAGACCAGGAGGGTGTCGGGTCGGGGAAGGAGGGACATTAAGTGCCGGACAGGCCCGTTCCCCAGGAGCGCAGGTGGGGACTGCGGTGTGGTGGTGGTCCTGGGGTGGGGGGAGCCGCCGGTGAGGGAGGGGAGGGTGGGGGAGGCCAGGCCCTCGGGGCGGCAGAGGGGTCTGTCCCCTGAGGGAGGAAGTAGTGGGAATGAGGAGCGGGGAGAAAGATAAAAGGCACCCACTGGGGTTCAGCAGAGAGTCCCATCAGAGCGCGAGGCACAGGACAGACCCCCAGGCCGCCCAGGCCCGGAAGCGCCATCGGGACCCGCGGGGCTTCCGCCGCGGAATCCCTCCCGCCTCCCCGGGGAGAACGCTGGGGGCGATTCTAGGGGCCGCACACGCCACACCGGCGTCCTTACCGGTCCCGGTCCACGGTGATCCCGGAGCTCACAAAAGGGCCTACGCTCTCCTCAGGTGAGGCCCGCAGCAAAGACGCCTCCTCGACCGCAGGCCCATGGAATCCGCAGTCGCCTCTGCGCAGGCCCCCGCTGCGACCTCTCATTGGCTGCCTGCCAGGGACGTGGGCGGGGGGAGGGGTCAGGCGCATGCGCGCACCCTGGCGCCCCTGGCTGTACGGTCTGTCTGCTGGGAGCAGAGAGAGTGGCAGAGACCAGGAGACCCTGGAGGGGTCTGGGCTGCTGAGGTTCAGTCTCTCAGGGAATACTTTCCCCTCCCAGGTTCCAGCTCTCATAACTGTGTGTGTCACTTTTTCCATAACAGCAGTAGTGCGTGCTCCATGGTTATGGAATTTGACAATGCCACTGGGCCTTGACTCCCCTTCCCTTGAGGTTGCCGCTGGGGAGGAATCCAACCCAGCCCACTGCCTGGTTTTGCGCACCTTGCAACTTGCTAAGAATGGGGTTTACAATTTTAAGTGGTTTGGGGGGAGCATTTAAAAGAATATTATTTCGATGACATGAAAATTACATGAAATTCAAATTTGTGTCCATAAATAACGATTTTGTTGGAACACAGACTTGTCCATTCGCTTTGGTATTGTCTCTGGCTGCTTTCCTGCTCCAACATCAGAGTTGATTAATTGCGAGAGAGACTGCGCTTACTGCTCTCAAAGCCTGAAATGTTTACCACCTGTCTCTTTAAAGGAAAAGTTTGCAATTTGTTGGTTTATGTGTACTTTTTCTTTAATTTATTTACCAGTGCTGCCAGAAGTTTGTTTATCTTAATAATCTTGCAAAAGAATCGGCTTTTGATTTTGTTAATCTTCTGTAAAGATATTTTCTTCTGTATTTCATTTATTTTTTTTCCCATTCTTTATTAGTTTCTTCCTTCTTGACCTATGTGGCTTTGCTCTGTTACTACTCTATAAAAATTTTTGGCATGAATGCCTAGCTCATTGTTTATAACCTTCCCCATATATTTAATTTTATAAACTTCCCTTTAAGTACTGATTTAGCTGATTTAGCTTTGTCTCACAATTTTGATTGTAATATGTTCATTATTATTCAGTTTCATGTATTTCCTAATTTCCCTAGTGATCCTCTTTTAATGCAAGTGTTATGCAGTAATATGTTATCTATTTTCCAAATCTGTGGGATTTTATTCTTGTGGTTGTTATTCCTTTATTTATTTTCTAATTTTGTTGTATTATGGCCAGGTGATACAATCTAAATATGACTAATGCTTGCCTTTGAACAATTCTGTTCATAATCAAAATTAAGAGATCATAGATTTAAAGATATTTGCAATGTTTGAAATGTATTTATATGGAATGACATCCTTAGGCCTAACAATAATTGCAGTGTTGGTATATTACTATTAACTAAACTCCAGGCTTTATCTGGATTTCACTGGTTTTTCCATTAATGCTTTTGTTCTGGAATTTCTTCCAGAATCTCACATCACATGTAGTCATCACATCCCTTAAATTACTCTGGTCTGTTACAGGGTCTCAGACTTTCCTTGTTTTTCATGACTTTGGCAATTTTAAGGAGCAAATAACAGGTACTTTCTAGAATATCCCTCAATTTGGGTTTGTCTGCTGTTTGTCTCACCATCACACTGGGGTTATGGAGTTTTAGGAATACCACAAAAGTGAGGATCCCTTCTCATCACTTCATAGCAGGGATACCTGCTCTCAACTTGACTTATCACTGGGGAGTTAGCCTTGAACAACCAACCAAAGATTGTTTGACAAGATTCTCTGCTGTAAAGTTATTTTCCCCTTTTCATACTCTGTTCCTTGGATGCAAGTTGCTAAGTCCAAACTACACTCAGGTAATGGAGGGGGTTTGAAGTGGGGAAGATTGGGGAAGGTGTGTATCTACCTAAGTTATTTGGGTTCTTTTGTAAGGAAGAGCAAGGTTAAATAAAATTTAAAATTTGGTACATCAGTCACACTAGTCACAGCTCAAGAGATCAAGACACATGTGGGTAATGGCTATTATATTGGACAGTGTAGATACAGAACATTTTTATCATCTCAGAAAGTTCTCTGAATAGCAGTGATTTGATTTTTTGACCTCTCTTCTTTTCAAATATATGCACTTAAAATATAAACTTCTAAAAACTGCTTTAACTCATCCCCCTAAATATTTTCAATTCCAAAGTATGGACTGATGGATTATTTAGAACCAGTCCCAGGACTAGAATGGGGAAAGCAAGGAGGCTCAAGTGCAAAATTAAGGAGCTATTCCCTCTCAGGTCTGTGAAAGTACAGGGACAAATGGCACTCTGCACCTTAGGCCCCTGGTTGCCTCACCCTATTCCCAGCTCCATTTAGAAAGTATTGCTTACTTTTCAAATTAGTATTTGTTTGGTTTTTTTAAATTATCCTTTATTTATTTCTAGTGTAACTCCAGTCCCCCAGAAGTCATGGGTAGCTGAACAAGCCCTATAGATAATATAATTAATGGCAAACTACAGAACATTAGTTTAAGAACAAGACACAGATGTCAGCTCTAACCACTTCAAGTTAACAAAGCATCTGGAATAGCCAAGACTATTTGAGACCAAAGCTGGAGCAATTAAAGTCCCAAATACACAGAGTTACATAGAACTACAATAATTAAGATAATGTGGAAATAGCATGAGGATAGAGAGCTGGAAAAAAGGAATGGAAGAAAATCCAGAAATACATATATAATCACATGCCTGTTTCACACAAAGGATTTGCTGCAATACAGAGGGGGCAAAGAGTGGTCTTTTTAGTAAATGATGCTGGTTAATTTGGATATGCATATGGGGAAATATTAACCTAGATGCCTTAATTTCTCATGCCTTAAAGAAAAAATCAATTTTAGATGTATCATAGACCTCAATATAAAATGTTAGACAGTAAAACTTCTAGAAGAAAACATAGCTGGAATATCTTAAATTCCTTAAAAAAGACATGCAAAGTACCAACCATAATGTACATAAACATACCCGTGAAACTACCACCAGATCAAGACTCAGGACATTTCAGTGCCCCAGCATTTCCCTCAACCCCTTCCAACTGACAATTCAATTAAAAAACATCAAGACTTAAACAGGCAGTAAAAGAGATACTACTAAAACTTCAAGAGAATGGCTCTAATTAAAACGTCTGACAGTGCAAAGTGCTGGAAAGGATTGAATGAAAGGAATGCTCAGCATGGCTGGTGGGAATATAAATTGTTTCTATTACTTTTGAAAAACAATTTGATAGTATCTACACTTTATCTGCTGTTCCAGCACTTCTTCTGATAGCTATATATACCCAAGAAAAAGTGAGTCCATCTGCCCACTAAGAGGTGCAAAAGAATGTTCATAGCAGCTTCATTTAAAACAGCCAGAGAATCAGTCTAAAAGTCCATCACCAGTAAAATGGATATATAAAACTATGCCATGTTCATTTAATGGAAATCCACCGAATCATGAAAAGGAATGCATTTCTACAACACACATCCAGGATACATCTCACAGACATTATTTAAAAGAAAGCAAAGGCAAGAAGATATTTTCTGATTCCATTTATTTAGAGTTAAAAAACAGACAAAACTTACTTATGTGGGTAGAGATCAGATTAGGTGTTACTCAGGGGGAAGGTGACTGGAAGGGAGTAGGAAGGAAACTGGGTTACTTCCTGAAACCAGGGACCTGAAGAATTGTTAGTGGAAAACCCACATTTGATGACACTGCTTGTGAGCATCAACAACCAAGATATACAGACAGCCTAGCCTAGTTTGTGTCTTTCATAATTCCTCTGAGTGGGCACAGAATATAACTATCCCCCAAAACACTAGGTGCAAGGGGGTCTGGAAAGTCTAGTGTTCATGGCCATTCCCTTTTTGGTTCTAGCAGGTGACAACCTAGGGTCAGTTATTGTGACTGATGCTGACAATAATGGATGCTGCATCTCTTGAACCTGGCTGAATGGAACTTTGAATAATAACCTCTGCTTCAGGAGGCAATCCTTCCAGTTGCTCTGGCTTTTTAAATGTTTCATGATTCTTGGTTCTGTGCTTCAATTTCTCCTTCAAAGTAAAAAACTGTAGGTGGCACTGGGAACACTGAAAGACTCTCTTATTCCAATACTGCCAAAAATGATTCACATATGATGGTGCTATTTTGAAAAATTTCAGACAAAACAGACATAGCAAATTTTTGGTGTTTTATGGCATGCCCTAAAATGTGTTTCCACCTCAGCAAAGTCCAAAATCTATAATTGCAAATCTTGCACATATAAGGTATGAGGGTCATCCAGGCTTGGGCAAAGTGCAGTTGAGGACAGCCACAGAGGTGGACAGATGGGGGACATTCCATTGCATTGTCAGGTTGCAGGAGGTTCAGGTGTGGGTGATGAGGGGGCTGGAGGAAACAATTAGTTATCTATAGCTACATTAAATGTTGCCTCAAGTATGGTATGTTTTGGTTCTTTTTTATTTTTATTTTTTCCTTTATTTTGGAATAATGAAAATGTTTTAAAATTGATTGTGGTGATGAATACACAACTAACATGATGATATACTGTGGGCCATTGATTGTATATTTTGGATGGACTATATGATGTGTGAATATATCTCAGTAAAATTGCATTAAAAATCAATTGACCATAGATTTCAGGGTCTATTTCTGAGCTCTCAACTCAATTCCATAGATCAGCATATCTATTTTTATGTCAGTATCATGCTGTTTTGACCTCTGTGGCTTTATAGTATGCTTTAATATCATGCATTGTGATGCCTCCCACTTCATTCTTCTTTTTCAATATGTTTTTGGCTATTTGATGCCCCTTACCCATCCAAATAAAACTGATCAATAGTTTCTCCATTTCTGCAAAGTATGTTGGAAATTTGATTGCTATTACATTGAATCTGTAGATCAATTTAGGTAGAATTGACATCTTGAAGATTTTTAGCCTTCCTATCCATGAACATGGAATGTGTTTCCACCTATTTAGGTCTTCTTTGATTTCTTTAAGCACTGTTTTATAGTTTTCTGAGTACAGGACCTTTACATCCTTGATTAACTTTTTTTCCTAGGTATTTATTCTCTTGGTTGCTACTGTGAATGGAATTAATTTTCTTGATTACTTCCATGGATAGCTCATTTCTAGTGTGTAGAAACACTACTGACTTTTGTGCATTAATCTGATATCCTGCCACTTTGCAGAATTTGTTTATTAGCTCAAGTAGATTTGTTGTAGACTTCTCAGGATTTACCAAATAGAGTATCAAGTTGTCTGGAAATAGAGTTTTAATTCTTCCTTTCTAATTTGGATTACTTTTGTTTCTTTTTCTTCCCTGATTGCTCCTGCTAGAACCTCTAGCACAATGTTGAATAACAGTGGGGACAGTTGGCATCCTCAACCCTTTCCTGATATTAGAAGGGAGGTTTTCAGTCACTCACCATTGAGTACACTGTTGGTTGTGGGTTTTTCATATATACTTTATCTTTTGGGGGAAGTTTCCTTTTATTCCTTTTGAAGGGTTTTTATTAATAAAGGATGCTGAATTCTGTCAAATGTCTTTTCTGCATCAATCAAAATGATCATGTGATTTATCCCTTTTGATTCATTAATTCATTCTTGTGTCTAACCACCCTTGGATGCCTGGAATAAACCCCACTGGGCCATGCTGTATAACTTTTAATGTGCTGTTGGAATTGATTTGAAAGTATTTTGTCCATAATTTTTTGTATCTATATTCATCAGGGAGATTGCTCATGCTTTGGGTATAAGATTGAGGAAACCACCTCGTATCTCAAGATCTTTAAGATATTTCCCTATGTTTTGTTCTAAAAGTCTTATTGTCTTAGGGATAATGTGTAGGTCTTTCATTAATTTTGATTTAATTTTTGTATAAGGTGTGAGACAGGAGTCCTCTTTCATTCTTTCGGATATAGATATCCAGTTTCCAAATGCCATTTATTGAAAAGGCTGCTCTGTCCCAGTTGCATTGGCTTGACTGCCTTATCAAAGATCAATTATCTGTAGATGAGAGGGTCTATTTCTGAACACTCAATTTGATTCCATTGGTCAGTATATCTGTCTTTATGCAGGTTCCATTTCTTTTGACTACTGTAGCTTTGTAATAGCTTTAAGTCAGGTAGAGTGAGATCTCCCACCTCATTCCACTTTTTCAGGATATTTTTGGCTATTCAGGGAACTCTGCCCTTCCAAATAAATTTTTTATTGGTTTTTCTATTTCTGCAAAGTAAATTGTGATTTTAATTCATATTGCATTAAATCTATAAATCAGTTAAGTAGAATTGACATCTTAACTATATTTAGTCTTCCAATCCATAAACATGGTATGTTCTTCCATTTTTTAAGGTCCTGGATGATTTCTTTTAGCAGTTTCTTGTAGTTTTCTGTGTATAGGTCTTTTGTGGCCTTGGCTAAGTTTATTCCTAAGTACTTGATTATTTTGGTTGCTATTGTAAATGGAATTCTTTTCTTGATTTCTTCCTCCTATTGCTCATTACTTGTGTATGGGAACACTACTGACTTTTGCATGTTGATATTGTACCCTGCCACTTTGCTGTATTCATTGATTAGCTCTAGTAGCTTTGCTGTAGATTTTTTTTGCATTTTCTACATATATGATCATATCATCTGCAAACAGTGAAAGTTTTACTTCTTCCTCTCCAATTTGGATGCCTTTTATTTCTTTTTCCTGCCTAATTGCTCTAGCTAGAACTTCCAGCACAATGTTGAATAACAATGGTGACAGTGGACATCTCTGTCTTGTACCTGATCTTAGAGGGAAAGTTTTCAGTCTTTCCCCATTGAATATGCTGTTAGCTGTGGGTTTTTCATATATTGCCTCTATCATATTGGGAAAGTTTCCTTCTATTCCTAGCCTTTTGAATGTTTTCATCAAGAAATGATGTTGAATTTTGTCAAATGCCTTTTCTGCACTGCCTGAGATGATCATGCAGTTCTTCTGCTTTGACTTATTGATGTGGTATAATACATTAATTGATTTTTTTGTGTTGAATCAGGCTTGCATATCTGGAATAAATCCACATGAAAAAATTAAAAGAAACAGGCAAATGGATTTAATAACATTTTATTTAACCAAATATATCAAAATATAGTATAATTTCCCTACATAATAATACAAATTTATTTATGAGATATTTTACCACCTTTTAGTCATGCTAAGACTGAAATCTAATGTGTATTTGTCACACCTGTCAATTTATACAATAATTTTTATTTGGAAATGACCTCTATTAAGGTTTCAGAAAATTTTCCGGTGTTTAAACAGGATGTACATATCCAAGTTTTTAAAACACATCTAAAGTTTTTCAAATAAGTAAATAGAATACCAAAATATCATTTCCTTTAATATTCAAATTCACATTGGCAAAACTGGTTCACTTTCCTAGGAAAATTGATTTGACATTGAAACCAAAGTTTAACAGTTTCAAAACCATTATGTCTGCCTAAATTAAGGAAAATCACTAACTCCTGCATCATCTCATTATTAGTAACATTCAGCTCAAAAGTTTCTGCGTAGTTTGAAAGGCAGCTCTAAATTTGACTACATCAACTAATATTCAAATGTTTCATTATTTTTTGAATAGCAGCCAACTTACAAAATCCTGCTTGGTTCCAATACCTGGATTTATACATAATGTTCATTCATATGAAATGAGGTGTTGATGAGAAAATATCAATCAAGATGTCATTGTTTTTTACTTGATTGTTGACTATTTGGTAATCATTCCTTGAGTTTAAAGAAAGTCTTGAATAGAAGTTCACAGGGCAGTAAATTTGTCCAAGCCTTCCATGACTTGAACCAAGTGTTGGGAAAGAGGCCAAGATCCTTCCATTCATTGTCTTTTGCTTCTTTCAGCTGTTCCATGAATGGGGGTGACTCACAGCATTTGCACAGATGCATTGACCGATTTCACAACCAAATCCAAAGGTTTTCCTTGAGTCTGTGGAGAAAAATGAGCATGACTATTACAGTGTGTTCTACAGGATGGAAAGGATCAATAAGAAAATATCAGCCTTTTTTTAAATCCAATAAATGTGTTTTTTTGTCTATCATAGCTGAAATCCATCTATTTTGTTACATGCAAATTTTTCTTATATGGCTTAAGTTCTTTTGTCAAAGACGTAAAGGATTCAAAAGAAATCTATGCAAAAATTCAAATTTTCAGGCTACATTTCATTGTAGGTTTCAGAGTCCATTGAGACATAGTGTACTCTATATTCATTGCAATGTGTCCTATATTGTACAATTGATCTAAAGCTAAAGAATTGTACATGTGATTTTGTAATATTGAGCAAGCTTTTCTTTAATATTATTAGAAAGGTCTTGTTTCTAATGGGTTTGGTGATATAATTAAAGAGCTTTTATTTTTCCTAAAATGTATTTAAACTATTTTCACATAATTGTCTTAACATTTACATAATTGAAATGATTTTCTTTTTTACTATTTCTTGACCAAAGAAATATTTTTGTGTGCATGAATGCAAGCCATTTTATGGCTGGCCAAATCCATAAGATCAGATTATAAAAAGATCATTTAAAAATTTTTTCTGTCAAAAACATAATTCTTTTACCAACACTTTTTTAATTTTCATTTTTATTTGATGTTTCCAAATGAAAATTAAAGTCAAGATTCTTATACCAATTATCTCAAATAAGACCATGCAAAGTAATTCAAAGTGTGTACAATATTCATTTGCCCCCCTTTGGGGTTACTATTTTATACAATGGTGTGTGTTCTGGTTTGCTAATGCTGGCATTATGCAGAACACCAGAAATGAATTGGCTTTTATAAAGGGGATTTGTTAAATTACTTTGGAGGCCATAAAAGTATCCAAACTAAGGCACCATTAATAGGATAAAAAGGATACCTTTACTGAAGCATGGCTGATGGCATCTGGAAAACCTCTGACAGCTGGAAAGCTATGTAGCTGGCATCTGCTAATTTTTTGCTCCAGGGTTCTGGTTTCAAAGTGGCTTTCTCCAAAATGTCTCTGGACTTGTCTCTCTTATTGTCTTCTGCTCTTGTGCATCTAAGCATCAGGAGTCTTCTCTTAGTTTCTCCAGAGCAAACTCTAGGCTAGCATCTCCAAACATCTCCAAGCATCTCCAACTGTCACCTTTTAGCTTCTCTCCAAAATGTCCTACTCAGCTGCTCTGAGGTCCTTCTGTTTGTGAGCTCTTTTATAGGTCTCCAGTGATTAAATCGAGACCTACCCTGAATGGGCAGGGTCCATATCTCCATGGAATTAATTTAAGCAAACTTTTCACCCACAGTTGATTGAGTTACATCTCCATGGAAACAATCAAAGTATTCCAACCTAATCAAGCTGGCACAGTGGAATCAACAGAAAACTAAATGATATGAGCTTGGTTGAAAATGCCACATTTTACAGAACATACAGGATAGTTTCCACCTCCTGTCTGCAAGTCTTAATTTACAATAACTAGTTTTTGCTGTCTTTTATTTGGGAGGCACAAGGCTGAAAAATTTAGCTGCCCAATTTTACGAAACTACCACACAGAAAGCAGAAATGATGACCCCAACATTGCAAGCTCTGTATGATTGAGATAGTAGATACTATTATCTGTAGTAGTTTTGAATGGTTTGCTTGAAAATGTTGTTTTGCTTTCTCTTAAAATAAATAAATTTCCTTAGAGCCCTTCTTCTAATTTTGTTAGATTGTGTCCCAGAAGAATCCCCCATTAATTTAAAGTGTAACAGCTGTAATGTGTTTTTTTGCATTAATACAAATAGAAGATCTTGGAACATTGCTATTTGCAAAGACTAAACACAGTAGTTTGCTAAATGGCACTGAATAAAATCCTGACCAAAGTGGCACTACTTAATCCAAATGTTTGTGACCAAAGAAAATTATACATTTATAATTTAACTTTTAAAGCAATGATTACTATACTTTACCTTTTTCACATGTCAAATACATAGTTAAAAAGTCTATAAAATAAGACCATGCATTATTACCTTTAAGAATATCATGTACAAGCTTGGGCAAGATGGCAGCTTAGAGAGGAGTGGGAGCTAAGTAGTCCCCCTGGAACAACTAAAAGAAACAGAAACAACTAGTAAATAATCCAGAATAACTGTGGGGGGACAAACAACACCATCCACTCATCATACACCAACCTGAATTGGGAGGAATGCCCAAGATCACAGCATAAAATCTGTAAGTAAAACCTGCAGATCCAAGTCATGAGACCTCCTCCCCCATAGCCTGAGCTGCAAAACCTCATGGTGCCAGAGAGAAGCTCTCTCCCAGCAAGTGAATATAGCTCAGCTGAGCTCCAACTGGGGTTTTAAGTAGCGAGTGTGAACTGCTCACTACAGGTACAAATCCCCCCAAAAAAGGCTTTGGGTGATGACTGACCTTGGAGAGCTGGAGGGTCGCCTTGGACTTGGTCTGAAGGGGACTATCTGTTTCTTTTTTGGCTCAGTGGAGAAAGCCCCAGCCATTTTCAGTTTCCAGGGCTGTGACTCAGGGAAGGGTGGAGACAGCACAAGCAGAGAGCGAGACCATTGAAATGCTAATGACCTCCACCTGGAGGCTCTGTCTTCTGTAGGAGGAAAGGGGTGGGGCCCTTTCCATTCAGAACCAGACCCCAGAGCCTGGGGGAATATGGCCATACCTCCTCACACCAGTCAAGAATTATAGACTAACAGGCATCGCCTGCTGGGCAGAAAAGCACAGTGACCTGAGGCATCACAGGGTGGAGCAATTTTCTAAGACACACCCTCAGGGAAACCAGATACTGAATATTTCTTTCCTCTGGGACCTGAGCCTGTTCTGGTCTGGGAAAACCTGATTTGGATAACCAAGGAAACCATGCCTAGACAACAGAAAATTACAACCTACACTAAGAAAAACAAAGTTATGGCCCAGTCAAAGGAACAAACATACACTTCAACTGAGATACAGGAATTTAAACAACTAATGCTAAATCAATTCAAAAAGTTTAGAGAAGATATTGCAAAAGAGATAGAGGCTGTAAAGGAAACATGGCATATATAAGGCAGAAATTGAAAGTTCAAAAAAACAACTAGTAGAATCTATGGAAATGAAAGGCACAACACAAGAGATGAAAGACACAATGGAAACATACAACAGCAGATCTCAAGAGGCAGAAGAGAACACTCAGGAACTGGAGAACAAAACACCTGAAAGCCTACATGCAAAGGAGCAGATGGAGAAAAGAATGAAAAAATATGAGCAACATCTCCAGAAACTTAGGATGAAACAAAGTGCAATAATGTATGTATCTTTGGTGTCCCAGAAGGAGAAGAGAAGGGAAAAGGGGCAGAAGCAATGATAGAGGAAATAATTAATGAAAATTTCCCATGTCTTATGAAAGACATAAAATTACAGATCCAGGAAGTGCAGCGTACTCCAAACAGAAGAGATATGAATAGGCCTATGCCAAGACACTTAATAATCAGATTATCAAATGTCAAAGACAAAGAGAGAATCCTGAAAGCAGCAAGAGAGAAGTGATCCATCACATACAAAGGAAGTTTAATAAGACTATGTGCAGATCTTTCAGAAGAAACCATGGAGGCAAGAAGGAAGTGGTGTGATATATTTAAGATACTGAAAGAGAAAAACTGCCAACCAAGAATCCTGTATCCAGCAAAGCTGTCCTTCAAATATGAGGGAGAGCTCAAAATATTTTCTGACAAACAGACAATGAGAGACTTTGTGAACAAGACACCCGCCCTACAGGAAATACTAAAGGGAGCACTACAGAGTGATAGAAGACAGGAGTGCATGGTTTGGAACACAATTATGGGAGATGGTACACTGAACAAAGATAACTATAAATATGGTTGAGAGAGAAAGGTTGGGAGCATGTGAGACACCAAAAGAAAGGAGGAAAGATAAAGACTGGGATTGTGTAACTTGGTGAAATCTAGAGTGTTCTACAATTGTGATAAAATGTACAAATATGTTCTTTTATGATGGAGAAAAAGCAAATGTCAACCTTGCAAGTTGTTAAAAATGGGGAGACATTGGGGGAGGGATGCAATCAACATAAACTAGAGACTGTAACTAACAGAATCATTGTATTATGCTTCCTTTAATGTAACAAAGGTGATATACCAAGGTAAATGCAGATAAGCGGGGGAATAGGGGAGGCATGTTAGACACTTGATATTGGTGGTGTTGTCTGACTCTTTAATCTACTTTAATTTAAGATTATTTTTCCCTTTGCTGCTTCCTAGCTGTCATTTTTTTCCTCTTTCTTTTGCCTCTCTACCTTCTTTGACTCTCCCTCCTGCCTTGTGGAAAAAATGCAGATGCCCTTATACAGATAGTGGTGATGGTGGGGAAAACATAAATATATGACCATACAGAGAACCATCGATTGTTTACTTAGGATGGAATGTATGGTGTGTGAACAAAACCACATTAAAAAATTGGGTTGAAGACAAAACCTTGAGGGCAATATACTGAGTGAAATAAGCCAGACAGAGAAGGACAAATATTGCAGGATCTCACTGATAGGAACTAATTATAATAAGTAAACTCATAGACATGAAATATAAGGTACCAAGATATAGGATGAGGCTTAAGAATGGGGAGCAGTTGCTTAGTATGAGCAGAATGTTCAACTAGGATGAACTTAAATGTTTGGAAATGAACAGAGGTCTCGGTAGCAAGATGTGAGAATAACTAACAGTGCCAAATGGTGCATGAATGAGGTGGAAAGGGGAAGTTCAGAGTCCTAGATGTCAACAGAAGGAAAGTTGGAGATCAAAAGATGAGAATGTATAAAACTGAATCCATGGTGGGCAATGTCCATGACTAACTGTACAAATATTATAAATCTCTTCCATGAACCAGAACAAATATATGACAATGCAATTAGAAGTTAATAATAGAGGAGCATATAGGGAAGAAATATATACCTATTGCAAATTATATACTACAGTTTGCAGTATTTCAACATTTTCTCATAAACAGTAACAAATGTACTATACCAATGACTATGAGTCAACATTTGTGGGGGTTGGTTAGGGATATGAGAGGATTCAAGTTTCCTTTTCTTTTTTTCTTTTTTTCATCTTTCACTCTATTTCTTGTCTGGAGTAATGAAAAGTTTCTAAAAATTGGACAAAAATTAAGTGTGGTGAAGGATGCACAGCTGTATGAGGGTACCAGGGGCAAGTGATTGTACACTTTGGATCTTTGGATAATTGTATGGTATCTGAACAATCCCAATAAAAATTAAAAAGGAAAATAAACTTAATAAAAGGAGGAATATTTTTAACAAGGGTAAAACTGAATTGTGTTTGTGCCCTGCCATTATTTTTAAAGATCTGCTATCAGCAGATCTGATTTAGTTCTCATGTTATATTTTCCCAAAGCAGAATCTGGAGGTGCCTGTGTGAGGAGGTGGCCTACTATCACACAAGGATAATTTAATTTTTTTCCTTTTTTTAAAAATTTATTGTATTGAGATATATTCACATACCATGAGTCATACAAAACAAATCATACATTCGATTGTTCACAGTACTATTACATAGTTGTTCACTCATCACCAAAATCAATCCCTGACACCTTTATTACCACACACACAAAAATAACAAGAATAATAATTAAAGTGAAAAAGAGCAATTAAAGTAAAAAGAACACTGGGTGCCTTTGGTTGTTTCATTGATGATAAAATTCTTCAAACCATTTACACAGAAAATATTTGCTCCACATTCCTTATCTTGAATATGAAAGAAGTGATTTCCTAAACTAGTGAAAAATTACATTGCCCACCAAAATTTGGTTCCTCGTCTAGTGACTGATGCTTTTCTTGAGAAGAAAAGAAGCACTTCCTGTCCTTGGAGGACACAGTGCAGATAAACCTCAGCCTTGCCTCTCTGCTCACACCCTGCTTTAATGACAACACACAGCTTTAGCCTGCATAGGCCCAAAGATTCCCTGGGAATCTGATGAAAGCACCATGTACTTTCCTAAGAAAGCTGCACAAATCAACATACATTCCCACTTTCATGGTCATCCCAGCCTCAGAAAAGTCACCTTTCCAGGAGCCCCAGCCTCTGGAGATGATGCCAGCCATTGGACTTGAGACCCTAAGTGCAGCTTTCCCAAATGTGATATGGTATAAGGAAAATACTTGGAAGATTTACTCTGTGTTCCTCCAGCAGTGTTTGCATGGATTTGTGGTCCTCATCCAGGGGCCATGCCTCCACCTTCTGAATGCCCCCTTCAGTGAGCACCATCCAGGTGGGCAGCAGATGCAGGTGCTTCTTCTGCAGCTCTGTGAGCATGTGGTGCAGCCTGCCTGTGGGGACATAGCAGCACTCCACTGGCTCCTGCCCTTGGCAAGGGAAACACACATCCTGGGCACCAAGGAAGCAGGGCCAAGAAGTGTACCCAGTCCAACACTGAAAGGGGCAGTTGGTCTTTAAATGTAGGGGCCAGGGAAGACTTTTATTTTCCTCCTAAATGGACACAATCCAATGCAGTCAAGGAATGCAAATAAACGCTACCCTCTGTTCCTACCAGAATCATTGTTTCTTCATCAGGAATTCCTGTTTATTAAATAGGTGAAATTGCACTGGAATGCATCTTGCTCCTTTGTACAAGACACATGAAATCATAAAATGGACCAAGGGGTGGCTCCCGGGGGAGTGAATCTCCCTGGCAATGTGAGACATGATCCCCAGGAATAAGCCTGGCTCAGGCATTCATCAAGGGACTGAAAATGCCTTCTTGACCAAAATGGGGAAAAGAAAGGTAACAAAATAAGGTTACAGTGGCTAAGAGATTTCAAATAGAGTTGAGAGGCTATCTTAGAGGTTACTCTTATGCAAGCTCCAGCTGGCTCTCCCAAATGGCCATAGTATGCTGTGCCCTAACCAACAGTAGTACCAAAATACCTAGGTCCCTATCTGAGATTCTATCAAAGTTTCACTCAATCAGTTTATCTCTCAGAAACTTAAATCCACCAGAGTGTTCCTATGTCAGACAAGTCCTAAAAGCCAGAGGCAACAGCCTCTTTAGGAACAACAACCAGATGCAGCCCCCTTCCCCATAATCTTGACACCCCTTTTAACTATGCACAGTTTAGGGTGGTCACTGCCTAGACACCCATGAGGATCAAGAAAGTGATGAAACAAGAGGAAGGGGTGGCAAGAAACCAGATAGGACTTAACAAATGATTACAAATATTGAATCTTTATATAAATATTTTATAGATGCTAGGGTATTAGAATAGCTAGAAGGAAATAAATGAAATGGTGGAAATGTAACCTATAGCATTCTTTGAAATTTGATCCGGGACCACTTGTTAAACTTTACTTTGAAAGTTATCACCTTTCTGTATGTATCATATTTCACAATAAGAAAAAAATGAAATTGTGGAACTGTAACATAAAATTCTTTGAAATTTGCTAACTACTTGTTAAAATGTACTTTGAAAGTTATCACCATTATGTATATATGTTAAGTTTCACAATTAATAAATGTATTTTAAAAAATAATGCACTATGGGGGAAAAGCATGCTTCAAAAAATGTAAAATGGCACTGTAGACCAATACCACATAGTCCTTTTTTACACACTGAGTATGGTGAGCCAATTTTGATGCTGCAAATAGAAAACTGTTTCCATGAAATGTCTTTTCCATCTTTGCTAATTTCACATTCCAACTTTTCCTTTTAAGTTTGGTTGGAACTTTAAAGAGGAATCAGACAAAATTCCAACAACATCGCCAAAAGAAAAGGGCCAAGGCAAATGGTGTGATGATCTTTGTTTTCATAGGCAGACTATCACCATGGAACCCTGCCCCAGGGCCCCCTCCCACTTAATGGGCCTGTGGGTCCCTGCTCTCCACCTGCAGGGCCATTTGCTCCTGAATCTCAAACTCCCCTTCCTTGGACAGAGTCTCTTGCATGATCAGCCATTTTCCCACCTGCAGCACACTGCCCACCTGGCTCTGGCAGGCTGTCATCTCCATCATGAAATCTTAGGCAGGGCCGGCACAGTTTGTGAGTCACTCACAGCCAAAAGCCATGATAAATTCTCCATGCCTCAATACCAATGTTGCTGGGAAAGGTGGCCTAGTAGAGTAAGCAGAAATTACACTTTGATCCAATATTTGAACTCTGAAAATAGGAAATGAATCCTTCTCATAAGCAAGAAGGGGCAGGCCAAGGATGGCAGGGCTCTACCTCACACCGCCATCTGTCTTGAATGAGATGCTGATTATGCTGCCGACAGGTGGTGAATGCTGTATTAAAGCTAAATATAATCAATATATCATCACACTCATGCAAGAAGAACTGCTGAAGGAACATTACCATTTTCTATTATTTTCAAACCAAAGAGCAAATAAAATCTGTCCATTAACATAGCTGCACAATAAACTGCTTAACCCTAAAGAAATTGCTGTATAGTTAAATTCACTACACTGCAACAAAAATACACCCTCAGAATAGTAGGGAACTTTCATTATGCAAAATTATACAAGAACTTTGAGTACAACATCTGCTGAATCATACAATAAATTAAAATAATCTCTTCCAAGTTAAGAACTCTAACTCTGTGATTTGGTGTTTTGATTCATAATTTTGTTTGTTTAACTACAACACTTCACTTCAGAAATGAGTACACTGTGCACTGATTTTCACTGGTCACTCTACAAAATATACATGTGAGGATAAAATTAAAATCCTAAATCTACTTCCAATATACACTCACCCATGCCAATTTTATAACAAAGCCCTATTTAAATATCAGAAGACCTAAAATATGTCATGATCTTTCTGTGGAGCACAATTTGGTAAACGACAAACAGGGTACACAGAGCCTCCACACTGAGGCCTGGCACTGTGGCAGATAGATCCTGCTCACAGATCACAGATGGTTACTCTGTGGGTTGCAAACTGGTCTTTGCCTTCTTCTACATTGTCTGAGAAGTCATCCTGCTCCTGGAAAATGTCCTCAGCAGAGAACAGCCAGGTCATCACCTCCTCCAGGGCCACCTGATAGTCATCCAGGTCCATGTCTACTTTGGTGACAGTACTGAGTGTCTGCGTAGGCACTCTCTCCTCCCCCTCCAGTATGGAACTCAGCAAAACTGAAGTCAAGGAAAGCCCATGGCCCTCATGAAGACCAGAAGGGTGTTCAATATGCTGCATACAGAGGATCCTAAGCAGGCACCAGTATGTCTCAGGCACAACCCTGGGTCTCAGGAGTCAGGCCATTAATATCAGAAAGCCCTCATTACATACACTATGGGGACAGAGTGCAAAAGCAGGATGTCCTCATGGATTCTGTACTCAAGGAGAGTCCAATATAGTTGAGGAGAGGAGACTAACCCCCATGAATCACTTCTGAACAAAAATATAATGGTTAGTAGCAGCTTATATCCAAGTAATAAAATCTGTGTTTCCAACCAGAAATGACATGTGAGTTTACCAAAGCCTAAATCAGGAAAAGTTCAGGGAGGAGCTCAAACATGTGGGTCCTTGCAGGATGGATGGAATTTGAAGCAGAAGAGATGGAGATGAGAACTTGACATGGACCCCTAGTTAAGCCCTGGAAAATCAAAAGACAGATGGTGCCAAAGATAGAGAAAGGAAAAGAGTTAAGCCCTGAACCTACTAAAACCCTGGAGTCAAAAGAACCCTGGAGATCACTTAGTACCAAACCTCCAGATCACAGAGGAGGATGTCTGAGAACTAGGAAAGTCAGTGAGCAGCCAGAGGCCACCTAGGAACCAGCAGCTACAAGGTGGGAGGGGAAAGACATTCTCCAAATGCAGGTGTTCAGAGACTTCCAACTGAGAGTTCCTTACAGAGAAAGGCAGGTATTTTTTGCCACCCAATTAATGCTCTAGAGCATCGGTCTGCAGAAAGGACAGAGCAGGAAAGGGGGTGGGCATGGGTCTCTGAGCAGCAGTGGGTGGCAAACCATGTCAGAATGGATGGCTAACACTTGCCCACATGCTGTTCCCTCAGTTAACTTAATTCAACCTCTAATGCACTTTGTGACAGTACTGGGTCTGTGTGGGCACTCTCGTGCTTCCCCTCTGGTGTGCAGATCAGCAAAATTGAAGTCAAGGAAAGCCCATGGCCCTCATGAAGGCCAGAAGGGTGTTCAACATGCTCCATACAGAGGATCTTAAGCAGGCACCAGTGTGTCTCAGGCACAACCCTGGGTCTCAGGAGTCAGGCCATGAATATCAGAAAGCCCTCATTACATATGCTACAGCACACAAAAGATTAAATTAATGTTGAGACACTTGATCCTAATCAAACAGCAAATGGTTTCCGGAATTCTTATCATTCTACCCTTATTCCTAAGCAGAAGCAATTGTTTTGTCTATGCCTCATGAACAGCAAATGTAGTCTTCCTTTTTAAGAGATCATGGTCTTAACTATAAGAAGTAAAATACCTCATTTTTTCTGGAATTCTAACAAATGAAACAGAAAGCCAATACAGAAGTGATTCCAAAACCCAGAGACAAAGCGGGAAGGCTATTGGAGCCACCAGAAATGGTGCCTCAT
Organism: Choloepus didactylus; assembly: GCF_015220235.1. NCBI lineage: Eukaryota > Metazoa > Chordata > Mammalia > Pilosa > Megalonychidae > Choloepus > Choloepus didactylus. The sequence goes on from NW_023637601.1 coordinate 74,693, forward strand.
TGAGGTGGGTGATAGCTGCTCCCTGGAGTCAAGCACCACCACCCCCAACCTTGTCGCCTTGTCAGGCAGTAAGAGGTCAGGGCTTCCCCTAGCATCACAGGGCCTTCAGAGCCACTGCACAGGGCCCCAGTCACAGCTGGCCCCAGCTCTCACCATCTTCTTCTCAACATCTCTTCCTTTTCTATGCCGTGCTATTTTTGAAATGGAGAAAATAAAAGGATTACTACTTACTACACAAAAAAAATCTAAATAATAGACAAGAACTCTGAACCACAGGAAAAAAACACAGATATCATGTCAATTCAAGACCATTATGATTTCTATTGAAATTAAATGACAGTTTTAGAAAGGAGCTTGTTGAGTGAGAATGAGCGAAAACACCAACAAAATTTGAGAGAAAAAAATCATAATAACGTGCTACTGTTTACTGAGTGCTTATTTTTGTATCATTTTAGGCACTTTATATCCACATTTTATACACAGAACTGTGGTTCAGAGGCAAACCAACCCAAAGCAAGTGGTCGTGTGGCTGAAATTTAAGTCCCAAACCCCATGGTTCCTGCCTCTCTAAAATATATTTCATATCATTCAAAATCCATGTCCAGCTGTATTTGTAGTTGAAGGGACACTGGAAGATGATGAAAAACAGGTGGAAGAAAATAATTTGTTGCTCTTAACCAAGATTTATAGCACAATTCCAAGCTTCTAGAAAGAAAAGAAGAAAGGAGGGGAGGGAAGGGAAGGGAAGAGAAGAGGAGAATAAACGGTGGTTCTCACATTTGGGGGCACATGAGTTGGCTGGAGACTTGCTGACCTTGACACAGGCCTAGAGCTAGGTAACCCAGCCAGTGATACTTTGGGAGTGCAAAGAAGCTGAAGAACTTGCAAAGCACAAGCACAGACCAGAAAGTGCACAAAATCTCAAAACCCACATCATGTACAAAGCAATTGCCACCCCTTCTTGCAAAGTAGTCAAGCACTTTACCTTCTCCCCAGCTACAGGACCCTGCCCACTGCCCAGCTAGACTCTCCTGCCTTGCCCCTCCCCACTGTATGCTGGAGCTGGCTCCTATGGGCTCCACCTGATTCTCAAATATTCAGGAATTTTGAGAACCACAACCTCTGGTCTCTTGAAAGTGGCTCTGGTGAGCATGTTTAGACCAAGAAAATGGCAAATATGACAAATCAGGGCTTGGGGGTTTTGTGGGGAGCTGGTATACAAGCACAGCACTGGCCCCACCCCACCAAGGATAAGAGACAGAAAGATGAAGTTGCCACCAGAAGAAAGGACTAGGAAACCAATTCACACCCTCCCTTAAAGGAAAAACTCACCAGAAGCCTATTGCAAATTACTCCTTCTAAAGAAAAGAGACACAGAATATTGTCATTTGAAAGGTCTTGTCAGATTTAACAAGGAAAATCAATTTTAATGGCAAAAAGGGAAGGGAGGGAGGGGGAGGAGGGAGAGAGAGAGAGAACAAACTAGTTCTTAGAAATAAATTGGGCTGACATGAGAAAGCCTGTCTCTGCAGCACACACCAACAGTGCTAAAGGGGGACCGAATCAGAACGACGGAAAAATGCGTGTTCTTAAGCACGTCAAGGCACAGCAAGATCAACGCGCCAGACCCTCAGCTCCACCTTGGCATGTGAAATCATCTGTTTTCCTTCTGAGTAGAGTCATTTGAGTTTTGATTTTCTAATACTCCCATGTGAAGGCGGGCTGAGAAACTGGACATCTTATACTTAACATAAGCCAAGAAATCAAGCTGTTCTTCGCGCTAAAACTTTTCTAAAAAGGTTTCTATCTAGCTGTTTACAAGGATGATGAATCTAACATTTTAATTAAGAATCCATGAAAGCGGGGCTGGTTCTGCTGGGACAGAGGCTGCGGCGCTGCTGCGAGGGCAGGTCCTGCGCCCCAGGGGCCGACGCGCCGCTGGAGAAGGTAACCCCCGCGCCCGGGCCGCGCTCCCTCAGCCTGCGGCGGCGGCGGCGCTGAGGCGGTGGTTGCCGGCTTGGTGCACCCGGGACCCAGCGGAGAGGAAGCGGCCCGGGCCGAGGCACGGCAGGGGACATCGGCCTTCGTGAGGCGAGGGGCGGACGGGTGCGTGGCTCGGTAACAGCCTTAGCCGCTCGCCTCCACTCCCTTGGCCCCGGGCGAGGCCTCATGGCCGCCACCCCCTCCTGCTTACCCGTCGCCGCCGCCACGGCCAGTGACACAGGCGGGCCAAGCCCGAGCGAGCTAGACCCGGATACTGGAGCCTTGCGGGAAGATGGAGAACCTGCTGCGCTGCAGCCCCGACCGCAGCTCCTTCTGCAGCAAGGAGCACCAACGCCAGGGGTGGAAGAAAGCACAAGCTCGTCCGCCAGGGCAGCGAGGGCGCCGCGGAGCCCCGGGCACACTCGCCATGGCACCGGTCACCACCGTCACCGTCTCAGCCCCGCACAGTGGGTGGCCGCGATGCCGCCCAAGTCCGGCGTGGCTGAGGAGCCAAGAAGGCACCGCGGCTCAGGGAGGCGACGGACGGGGAGGCCCCAGGCAGATCGGCGGCTGGAGACGCGACGGCAGACAAGGCAAAGGCAAAGCCTGGGCGGATCCAGCGCCTGCGACGCCCGCGCCCTTGCCTCACGTTGCCACTGGCAGCCAGGGCGGGTGGTGACCGAGGAGGGGCCCGGGAAGAAGAGCCGCTGGCCCGTTCGCAGTTGTTCCAAGAGAAGTGGAACATGTACCCGCCAAGCAACACCCCCAGCTAGGGGCTGAGCCACAGCTGTGGCCTGTGGCCAAGGAGCAGACTAAGCCGCTGCTGGAGCTGAAGCTGGCGCTGGAGTCCATTGTGCCGCGAATGAACAAGCACAGCATCTGTGTTGTGACGACTTCTGGGCAAAGAGGCAGGACGCAGATCCTCGAGGAGGTGCGGGCCCTGCAAGCCACTGCTAGTTTACCAACGATCAGCCAGAAAAGCAGCTCGTCCAAGGACATCTGAGGCGATAAGATCACCTGTATTGAGGGCAAGGAGCCTGGCTGTGAAACCACTGGACTGCTCTTGAGCAGCATGGAAGACCTGACCCACCACGTAACAGGAAACTGGGCAACTACAGAATCAATGGCCGGTGGAAAGCCATGGTTGCTCGTTATCCAGGCCATGAAATGAGCTATGTGCGTCATGTTGATGATCCAAATGGATTTGGAAGATGTGTGACACGTATATAATATCTTAATAAATACTGGGATGCCAAGGTAAGTGGAGGAATACTTCAAAGTTTTCCAGAAGTACCAAAAGATGTATGTTTAAAGAAACAAAAACAAAATCAAAAAAAGCAAAACCAGATACTTTTATTTTTATGTTATAAGGGTTTTCTTGTTTGCCTTTCAGTAAAAGAGGGAATATTACAAAATCACGCAAGACCTCCCAGATTTCTGTAAGGTAAAGAATGAATTGAGATTGGTGTCTTAGACTTCAATTTCCTAGGCTCTTTAACAAAGCCCAAAAGGTGGAGTCTTTATTTTACATGAATTATGGGTATAAACCCTTGCCAACTTAAGTTTTCTATCTGGATCCATGATCTTCTTTCCCAAAATAATGTGTGTACAGAAATATTTCTGCATATTTCATCTTATGACATCTGTATAATTTGTATTCAGTTAGAGAACTTTTCTATGGAAAGCTCCGTAATTTTTATTAAAAGATTGCTATTGTTCATTTGAAACATGAAAAAATTTGTTTAGTGAAACTGACAGTGTAGATTTAGTGTGGGATTAAATATTCACTATTGTGATCTCACTTAGAAGAACTTGCAGGAAGAAATTTTAGTGTATTTTTTTACATACCCATACTCAGTTTTGTTCCACTTCCTCTCCTTTGTTCAATATAATAAACTTTAACATCTCTATAATCACTGCCTCTGCCAGCTTACCCAGGAGTGCAAGTTGTCTTTGCTATCTGGTCTGCAATGCACTGCATTGTATTAGGCCGTAACTCAGAATTACTATCATTTTCAAGTTTCGTAGAAATTGTATTATATTGATGATAGGTTTGTTTGATTTTCAAAATGTACAGCAACAGCCTTTTAATTGGGGAGCCCCCATGTCATTCAAATATGTACTTCATTTGTGCAAAGTAACAGATTCTACTGTCTGTGGGTTGTACTTGCCAGACAGGTCTTAAAGTGTGTATTTTTTTTTTTTTTTGAAAGGTTTTGTATATTTTTTGGAGATCATTGTGAAAGCCTAAAGAAATCAGAATAGCCATTTCTTTAATAACCATTTAAAAACTATTCATTTAATGTTAGTGGGACCGTTAACTTGTCACCAATTAGGACTCCTATTTAAAACAAAATTTAAAATTACTTTTAACCTATGTGTGTTTAATCCTGATTAAAGATAAAGCTTCAAAATGCTGTTTTTTAATCAATACATTAACCAGCTGTAAAACACAGACCTTTATCAATAGCAGGTAAAGAATTTCAAGTAAGAACCCACCCAAATTACATGTCCAAAATATGTGAATTTCAGATAGCCTATAAAGTCATGTAATTGGAAAAGCAGTGTTTCATTATGAAAGAAATCTCAAGTTGCTTGTAAAACTAATCTAATTTTAAAAATGTATAAATGTTCTTGAAAAAATTATGGTTGTTATTTCCAGCTGTGTTTTTTATTTTTAAATCCTTTATCATGCATACTATTGTCTTTCTTAACAGGCTCTTTCTTCAGATAATGTGCTTTTCTATCACATCTCTCTCTTAGTCCAGAACATCTAGTATTACTTTTTATAAATCAAAACAAGAGAAAATAGTAAACACAAGAGTCCAACAATTTTAGAAACATACTGGAGATAACTGGACTGTCAGTGTGATCTATGAGCTCTGTCTTTGGATGCTCAACAAATAGGATTTTTAAAATTATTTTAACATTCAGTTATTGAACATATCTCCATCATCCCTCTGCCATGAAAAGGAAGGGTCATTAAGCATTTATCTCTAATTGTCAAAGCTGTTGTGTTGTATGTATACAAGAAAGTTAATCTGTGTGGTCACAGATTAAAGTGTAAGAACACTTATTATAACATGAGATGAATAAAAATGTTCATAAGTTTTTTTAAAAGAGAACCTACAAAACTGGCCTGTATATTAATTTCTGCTTCACACTCTTTTTTATATTTCCTTGGAAGGGTCTCTACTTCATGAATATCACCTATGGTGACTTGCTGAGGTAGCACCTCAAGCAAAGGCTTTAAATACACAGTTATGGATTTCTGGTCAGGGAGCTGGACAGCAACATCTAAAAGTGGACAAAGTAAGAATCCACCCAAATTACATGTCCAAAATTTGTGAATTGCTCAACATTTGATGTAAAATAACTCTACTTAGTACCCAGAAGCAATACGTAATACAAAAATTTGTAAGCTCAGCAAATTGCCCTTTTCAAATAACAATTGAGACAAATGCAAGAGGATTATTTTTGCTCCATATCCCATTTCCTAAAAATCTTCCCTAAAAGCATCCATGAAATTTCAAAGACAAGCTACCTCTGTTATCATGTCAGATAATGACAGAGTATGAAATGAGCGGTATTCTACCCTGCAACATTTGAAACTAAAGTTGTCATATCATATGGAAGAAATTCACACAAAACACATTTTAATGAACCAAATGAAATATTGAATTATCTAATAATTTTATTTTTCTAAAACTTTAATATAGATGAACTGTTCTCCAATAATATAATTAAATTTCTACCTGAATGACCCTATAGATTGCTAAGTAAAAAAGCTTACAAAAATGTGTTTACAAGTATAGCTTCCAGCTATACTTCCAAAGGAAATACTCTCCTCAATATCCTAATTCATTCTAAAAAGGAAAAGAAAACACTGTTTTTAAAATGTTCAAACTCCTTAAGAAAAATCAAGGTTGAAATTAAATATTGAACAATACCTTCAGGATCTAACAGCTTATCAATTCCCAAATAACATTAAGCCTTGCTGAGGGCATGTTCCATTCTCTCAGTTGGGGTCATGTTGGGGACTCTCTCCCACCTGAAGGGACCAGGTCTGAAAACACGAAGCAAACAAAAAGCAATGAGGATGAGCTATAAGGAGACAAGACAGGCACAGCTATTGTCTGATGCATTTCAATATTTAGACTGTCTTATTTGTGATTTAATAAATAGCCTATCTTTTAAGTTGTAACTCAATGGCTTTTTTGATATATAGTATTTGAAAGCAATTTCAAAATAGGAAAGCTATAGGTAGCATATTCTAAGATTCTTGGATTGGTTAAACATGCATGTTAAAGTCTCTAGGGTAACCACTAAAAAATAAAAATGGCATATAAAATTTCCCAAAAGGTAAAAGACAAAAAAATATGTATTTGGAGGGGAGAATCAATCAATGCAAAAGAAAATCAAGAAAGAAAAAACAAAACATAGAAAAGAAAAGGAAAGGAGAAGTGGAAATAAGATGGTAAAAATGGAACCTAAATATTCAGTTACCACAATCAAAGGTGATGGACTAAATCTACCAATTAAAAGGCCAAGAGTAGCAGAGTAGAAACACCAGCTCTCATCTATTCACTGGGTACTCCTTAAAAAAGGCCCTGGGAGGACTTTTCTCCCATCAACCTCCCATGTTACCATTGTCTATCACTTAATTTCTATCTTATTTTCTTTTAGTCCCACAAACTGGATATTATTGTTGTTTTTATTTACCCAAAAGTTGGTCCCTTTCTTTGCATACTATCTGTTCTTGCATCTTAGACCTACAGACCTTTGGGGACTTGCCTCCCCCACCAGCTCCCTCCCCAGTTCCTTCTCTGATTTCATCTCCTAAGACCCAACCCCCATCACATGTCTCCTGCTGGCATCTCTTCCCCTCTTGCCTGATGCATTTTTCTTTAAGTAGTTGCCATTTATAGATATTCTATTTTATTATTGTCTGTGTCTACTGAAATATGAGCTCCACAAGACAGGAGATGTAGGCTTTCTTCTCTGCTGCACATGCTGAGAAGACATTCAACTAATATTTACTAAATCAAATCATTAATAGATGGAAAAATGTATTGGCTAAAATTCAGTAGTTTCCTCATAAAATCTCTTAATCAACTAGGATTGGGGGGAGACTGCACTCATAAAAGAGAAAGAGTGGGAAATTTTCTTTAATCTGATAAAAAGTATATTGAAAAAGCTACAGCAGAAATCATACTATGGTTAAACATTAAAAGCACTCCATCGTCAAGAAAAAACCATTTCACTCCATCATTGCCACTTTAAACAGACACTGTATTGAAGAACCTGGCACAATGAAGAACAAAAAATAAAAAAGGGAAAAAAAACAAAAATAAACAAAACCAAAAAAATTCATGGATATTCTACCCAAAACAAATTGATGGGAAATTTTGGTAATGGATGGTGGTGATGGAGGCACAACATTGTGAATGTAACAAATGTCCTTAAATTTACTCTTGAAAGTGGTTAAACCAGGAAATTTAAAGTTGCTGTATATATGTTAACATGAGAAATTGTTTTTTAAAAATAGCACATACCTCTACAACACAAAGAGTGAACTCTATTATGGACCAAAGTTAATAATTTAATTATAACAATGTGTTTCATCAACTGTAACAGAGGCACCACACTAATGCAAAGTATCAACAGGAAAAACTGTGTGTGGGAATGGGGCTATATGGGAACTCTGCATTTTCTGCATGATTTTTCTGTAAATTTACAACTGCTGTAATAAAAATAAAATCCCTAACTCTGTAGGCAAAGTTACTAAAATATTTAAGAATTGAACAGATTTCAATATTTAAGATGTTTAATACATTGAGAAGTCCATTGAATTTTTATATATTGACAAGTGAATCGAGATAATAAATCAATTACATTGGCAATAAAACATATACAAAATTTTGCTTTTTACATTGGAACCCTCATTCCATCTGTAATTTATTTTGGGGTGAGGTGCAAGTGTGAGGGAAGGACCTCACTTCTTAATTTACATATGGCTAACCAGTTGTTGCAGAACTGCCTACTCCTAATCTGTAATATCAGTTTGGTTGTCTATCAGATGTCACTGTATGATACATCTATTTCTGAGCTCTTCATTCTATTAGGTTAAATTATATAAAACTGTCTTTTTTTATAGGTCAAAAACACTCATATAATGGCAATTTCATGTAGTTCAACCTATTATTATATTGGTGCATTTATCAATAGAACTACATACATTTCACACATTACTATAACTTTCATTGTTGGTCTGATTCTCTTTGGCAGCCTCTTAACCTGATTCTTTTCCTTCAGTCATGTATTGACTACTTATTATTGATCTTTCATCTTATATACAGTTATATAATCAATTTACAAGTTTCATGAAAAATTGTTTGGCTATTTTTAATTGGAATTGCATTGAACTTATACCATTTTACTCTTCAGTATAAGAATAAATGCTAACACAACTCTGTAAATATCACCAGGTAATGCTGAATGAATGGGGCCCAACTATGCCAACTGTGCAAGGGTATGGGGGTGAGGTGAGCCAGGGACACTGCCCTTGACAGTGTGCCTCTGCCCTTGGGTAGTGTGCCTCTGAATTCCTCTCCTTAACTGTTTTGGGAGATGTGGGTAGAGGTGGGGCTGGAGAAGAGGCTTAAGGGAGGAGTCATGGGGTTGGGACTGGGGTGGTGGGGAGACCAGGGAGAAACATTACATCCCCTTCCAAGCAGAGCACAGCCATTCACTTGTGGTGGAGCTGGGCATTGAAGGCCAGTCCATCTGCCCAGCTAGTGGTGAAGTTGAGCACACTGACCCGGCAGTCGGACCATGTGGCCTGGCACACCCAGCTCAGCAGGATCTTCTCTCTTTAGGCCTGCTGCTCATCAGACATGATGTCCTTCATGGTGTTCTTGACCTGTTTGAGAGGAAACATGTCTGCCTGGTAACTTCATAAAAGTATGTGACTTGAGACCTTCAATTAGGAATATTGCATTAATGAACCACTATGAGTCAGGGAATTGGCATCCCTTTCACTCCAAATATTTCCTTTAAAATCTGGGAAGTTAAGAAATTTTTAAATGTTATTTTTTTCTGGGTACTAGGATTTAGAAGTGAATTTCACCCCATCTTCATAAATAAATACTATATTTTAAATCATACTTTTGTGGAGGCGGGGCAAGATGGCAGACTGGTGAGCTGTATGTTTTAGTTACTCCTCCAGGGAAGTAGGTGGAAAGCCAGGAACTGTGTGGACTGGACACCACAGAGCAATCTGACTTTGGGCATACTTCATACAACACTCATGAAAATGTGGAACTGCTGAGATCAGCAAAATCTGTAAGGTTTTGCGGCAAGGGGACCCATGCCCCTCCCTGCCAGGCTCAGTCCCATGGGAGGAGGGGCCATCAGCTCCCAGAAGGAGAAGGGAGAACTTCAGGGGCAGCCCTTATCAGAAACTCATTCTACTGATCCAAACTCCAACCATAGATAGACTGAGACCAGACACCAGAGAATCTGAGAGCAGCCAGCCCAGCAGAGAGGAGACAGACATAGAAAAAAACAGCATGAAAAACTCCAACATAAAAGTGGAGGATTTTTGGAGTTCTGGTGAACATAGAAAGGGGAAGGGCAGAGCTCAGGCCCTCAGGCTCATATGCAAATCCCAAAGAAAAGCTGATCTCTCTGCCCTGTGGACCTTTCCTTAATGGCCCTAATTGCTTTGTCTCTTAGCATTTCAATAACCCATTAGATCTCTGAGGAGGGCCCTTTTTTTTTTTTTTTTTTAATCCTTTTTTCTTTTTCTAAAACAATTACTCTAAGAAGCCCAATACAGAAAGCTTCAAAGACTTGCAATTTGGGCAGGTCAAGACAAGAGCAGAACTAAGAGAGCTCTGAGACAAAAGGCAATAATCCAGTGATTGAGGAAATTCACTAAACACCACAACTTCCCAAGAAAAGGGGGGTGTCTGCTCACAGCCATCATCCTGGTGGACAGGAAACACTCCTGCCCATCGCCAGCCCCATAGCCCAGAGCTGCCCCAGACAACCCAGTGTGACGGAAGTGCTTCAAATAACAGGCACACACCACAAAACTGGGCGTGGACATTAGCCTTCCCTGCAACCTCAGCTGATTGTCCCAGAGTTGGGAAGGTGGAGCAGTGTGAATTAACAAAGCCCCATTCAGCCATCATTTCAGCAGACTGGGAGCCTCCCTACACAGCCCAGCAGCCCAGAACTGCCCTGGGGGGTCGGCAGTCACCTGTGACATAGCACAGTCATCCCTCAACAGAGGACCCGGGGTGCACAGCCTGGAAGACAGGCCCACTTGCAAGTCTCAGGAGCCATACGCCAATACCAAGGACTTGTGGGTCAGTGGCAGAGACAAACTGTGGCAGGACTGAACTGAAGGATTAGACTATTGCAGCAGCTTTAAAACTCTAGGATCACCAGGGAGATTTGATTGTTAGAGCCACCCCCCCTCCCTGACTGCCCAGAAACACACCCCATATACAGGGCAGGCAACACAAACTACACACGCAAGCTTGGTACACCAATTGGACCCCACAAGACTCACTCCCCCACTCACCAAAAAGGCTAAGCAGGGGAGAACTGGATTCTGGAGAACAGGTGGCTCGTGGATGCCACCTGCTGGTTAGTTAGAGAAAGTGTACTCCACGAAGCTGTAGATCTGATAAATTAGAGATAAGGACTTCAATTGGTCTACAAATCCTAAAAGAACCCTATCAAGTTCAGCAAATGCCACGAGGCCAAAAACAACAGAAAATTATAAAGCATATGAAAAAACCACATGATATGGATAACCCAAGCCCAAGCACCCAAATCAAAAGATCAGAAGAGACACAGCACCTAGAGCAGCTACTCAAAGAACTAAAGATGAACAATGAGACCATAGTACGGGACACAAAGGAAATCAAGAAGACCCTAGAAGAGCATAAAGAAGACATTGCAAGACTAAATAAAAAAATGGATGATCTTATGGAAATTAAAGAAACTGTTGACCAAATTAAAAAGATTCTGGACACTCATAGTACAAGACTAGAGGAAGTCAAACAATGAATCAGTGACCTGGAAGATGACAGAATGGAAAATGAAAGCATAAAAGAAAGAATGGGGAAAAAATTTGAAAAAATCGAAATGGACCTCAGGGATATGATAGATAATATGAAACGTCCGAATATAAGACTCATTGGTGTTCCAGTGTGGGAAGAAAAGGGTAAAGGTCTAGGAAGAGTATTCAAAGAAATTGTTGGGGAAAACATCCCAAATCTTCTAAACAACATAAATACACAAATCATAAATGCTCAGCGAACTCCAAATAGAATAAATCCAAATAAACCCACTCTGAGACATATTCTGATCACACTGTCAAACACAGAAGAGAAGGAGCAAGTTCTGAAAGCAGCAAGAGAAAAGCAATTCACCACATACAAAGGAAACAGCATAAGGCTAAGTAGTGACTACTCAGCAGCCACCATGGAGGCGAGAAGGCAGTGGCACGATATATGTAAAATTCTGAGTGAGAAAAATTTCCAGCCAACAATACTTTATCCAGCAAAGCTCTCCTTCAAATTTGAGGGAGAGCTTAAATTTTTCACAGACAAACAAATGCTGAGAGATTTGCTAACAAGAGACCTGCCCTACTGGAGATACTAAAGGGAGCCCTACAGACAGAGAAACAAAGAAAGGACAGAGAGACTTGGAGAAAGGTTCAGTACTAAAGAGATTCGGTATGGGTACAATAAAGGATATTAATAGAGAGAAGGGGAAAATATGATAAACATAAACCAAAGGATAAGATGGCTGATTCAAGAAATGCCTTCATGGTTATAACGTTGAGTGTAAATGGATTAAACTCCCCAATTAAAAGATATAGATTCGCAGAATGGATCAAGAAAAATGAACCATCAATATGTTGCATACAAGAGACTCATCTTAGACACAGGGACACAAAGAAACTGAAAGTGAAAGGATGGAAAAAAGTATTTCATGCAAGCAACAGCCAAAAGAAAGCAGGTGTAGCAATATTAATCTCAGATAAAATAGACTTTAAATGCAGGGATGTTTTCAGAGACGAAGAAGGCCACTACATACTAATAAAAGGGGCAATTCAGCAAGAAGAAATAACAATCGTAAATGTCTATGCACCCAATCAAGGTGCCACAAAATACATGAGACAAACACTGGCAAAACTAAAGGAAGCAATGGATGTTTCCACAATAATTGTGGGAGACTTCAACACATCAGTCTCTCCTATTGATAGATCAACCAGACAGAAGACCAATAAGGAAATTTAAAACCTAAACAATCTGATAAATGAATTAGATTTAACAGACATATACAGGACATTACATCCCAAATCACCAGGATACACATACTTTTCTAGTGCTCACGGAACTTTCTCCAGAATAGATCATATGCTGGGACATAAAACAAGCCTCAATAAATTTAAAAAGATTGAAATTACTCAAAGCACATTCTCTGACCACAATGGAATACAATTAGAAGTCAATAACCATCAGAGACTTAGAAAATTCACAAATACTTGGAGGTTAAACAACACATTCCTAAACAATCAGTGGGTTAAAGAAGAAATAGCAAGAGAAATTGCTAAATATACAGAGACGAATGAAAATGAGAACACAACATACCAAAACCTATGGGATGCAGCAAAAGCAGTGCTAAGGGGGAAATTGATAGCACTAAACACATATATTAAAAAGGAAGAAAGAGCCAAAATCAAAGAACTAATGGATCAACTGAAGAAGCTAGAAAATGAACAGCAAACCAATCCTAAACCAAGTAGAAGAAAAGAAATAAGAAGGATTAAAGCAGAAAGAAATGACACAGAGAACAAAAAAAAAAAAACAACAATAGAGAGGATAAATATCACCAAAAGTTGATTCTTTGAGAAGATCAACAAGATTGACAAGCCGCTAGCTAGACTGACAAAATCAAAAAGAGAGAAGACCCATACAAACAAAATAATGAATGGAAAAGGTGACATAACTGCAGATCCTGAAGAAATTAAAAAATTATAACAGGATATTATGAACAACTGTATGGCAACAAACTGGATAATGTAGAAGAAATGGACAATTCCCTGGAAACATATGAACAACCTAGACTGACCAGAGAAGAAATATAAGACCTCAATGAACCCATCACAAGCAAAGAGATCCAATCAGTCATCAAAAATCTTCCCACAAATAAATGCCCAGGGCCAGATGGCTTTACAGGGGAATTCTACCAAACTTTCCAGAAAGAACTGACACCAATCTTACTCAAACTCTTTCAAAACATTGAAGAAAATGGAACACTACCTAACTCATTTTATGAAGCTAACATCAATCTAATACAAAAACCAGGCAAAGATGCTACAAAAAAGGAAAACTACCGGCCAATCTCCCTAATGAATATAGATGCAAAAATCCTCAACAAAATACTTGCAAATCGAACCCAAAGACACATTAAAAAAATCATACACCATGACCAAGTGGGGTTCATTCCAGGCATGCAAGGACGGTTCAACATAATAAAATCAATCAATGTATTACAACACATTAAAAATTCAAAAGGGAAAAATCAATTGATCATCTCAATAGATGCTGAAAAAGCATTTGACAAAACCCAACATCCATTTTTGATAAAAACACTTCAAAAAGTAGGAATTGAAGGAAATTTCCTCAACATGATAAAGAGCATATAAGAAAAACCCACAGCCAGCATAGTACTCAATGGTGAGAGATTGAAAGCCTTCCCTCTAAGATCAGGAACAAGACAAGGATGCCCGCTGTCACCACTGTTATTCAACATTGTGCTGGAAGTGCTAGCCAGGGCAATCTGGCAAGACAAAGAAATAAAAGGCATCCAAATTGGAAAAGAAGAAGTAAAACTGTCATTGTTTGCAGATGATATGATCTTATATCTAGAAAACCCTGAGAAATCGACAATACAGCTACTAGAGCTAATAAACAAATTTAGCAAAGTAGCGGGATACAAGATTAATGCACATAAGTCAGTAATGTTTCTATGTGCTAGAAATGAACAAACTGAAGAGACACTCAAGAAAAAGATACCATTTTCAATAGCAACTAAAAAAATCAAGTACCTAGGAATAAACTTAACCAAAGATGTAAAAGACCTATACAAAGAAAACTACATAACTCTACTAAAAGAAATAGAAGGGGACCTTAAAAGATGGAAAAATATTCCATGTTCATGGATAGGAAGACTAAATGTCATTAAGATGTCAATTCTACCCAAACTCATCTACAGATTCAATGCAATCTCAATCAAAATTCCAACAACCTACTTTGCAGACTTGGAAAAGCTAGTTATCAAATTTATTTGGAAAGGGAAGATGCCTTGAATTGCTAAAGACCCTCTAAAAAAGAAAAATGAAGTGGGAGGACTTACACTCCCTGACTTTGAAGCTTATTATAAAGCCACAGTTGCCAAAACAGCATGGTACTGGCACAAAGATACACATATAGATCAATGGAATCAAATTGAAAATTCAGAGATAGACCCTCAGATCTATGGCCAACTGAGCTTTGATAAGGCCCCCAAAGTCACTGAACTGAGTCATAATGGTCTTTTCAACAAATGGGGCTGGGAGAGTTGGATATCCATATCCAAAAGAATGAAAGAGGACCCCTACCTCACCCCCTACACAAAAATTAACTCAAAATGGATGAAAGATCTCAATATAAAAGAAAGTACCATAAAACTCCTAGAAGATAATGTAGGAAAACATCTTCAAGACCTTGTATTAGGCGGCCACTTCCTAGACTTTACACCCAAAGCACAAGCAACAAAAGAGAAAATAGATAAATGGGAACTCCTCAAGCTTAGAAGTTTCTGCACCTCAAAGGAATTTCTCAAAAAGGTAAAGAGGCAGCCAACTCAATGGGAAAAAATTTTTGGAAACCATGTATCTGACAAAAGACTGATATCTTGCATATATAAAGAAATCCTACAACTCAATGACAATAGTACAGACAGCCCAATTATAAAATGGGCAAAAGATATGAAAAGACAGTTCTCTGAAGAGGAAATACAAATGGCCAAGAAACACATGAAAAAATGTTCAGCTTCACTAGCTATTAGAGACATGCAAATTAAGACCACAATGAGATACCATGTAACACCGGTTAGAATGGCTGCCATTAAACAAACAGGAAACTACAAATGCTGGAGGGGATGTAGAGAAATTGGAACTCTTATTCATTGTTGGTGGGACTGTATAATGGTTCAGCTACTCTGGAAGTCAGTCTGGCAGTTCCTTAGAAAACTAGATATAGAGTTACCATTCGATCCAGCGATTGCACTTCTCGGTATATACCCGGAAGATCGGAAAGCAGTGACACGAACAGATATCTGCACGCCAATGTCCATAGCAGCATTATTCACAATTGCCAAGAGATGGAAACAACCCAAATGTCCTTCAACAGATGAGTGGATAAATAAAATGTGATATATACACATGATGGAATACTACGCGGCAGTAAGAAGGAACGATCTCGTGAAACATATGACAACATGGATGAACCTTGAAGACATAATGCTGAGCGAAATAAGCAAGGCACAAAAAGAGAGATATTAAATGCTACCACTAATGTGAACTTTGAAAAATGTAAAACAAATGGTTTATAATGTAGAATGTAGGGGAACTAGCAATAGAGAGCAATTAAGGAAGGGGGAACAATAATCCAAGAAGAACAGATAAGGTATTTAATGTTCTGGGGATGCCCAGGAATGACTATGGTCTGTTAATTTCTGATGGATATAGTCGGAGCAACTTCACAGAAATGTTGCTATATTAGGTAACTTTCTTGGGGTAAAGTAGGAAGAGGTGGGAAGTAAAGCAGTTATCTTAGGTTAGTTGTCTTTTTCTTACTCCCTTGTTATGGTCTCTTTGAAATGTTCTTTTATTGTATGTTTGTTTCCTTTTTAACTTTTTTTTCATACAGTTGATTTAAAAAAGAAGGGAAAGTTAAAAAAAAAAAAAAAAGAAAAACAAGGAAAAAAAGAGGTACTGCCCCCTTGAGGAGCCTGTGGAGAATGCAGGGGTATTCGCCTACCACACCTCGATGGTTGCTAACATGACCACAGGCATAGGGGACTGGTGGTTTGATGGGTTGAGCCCTCTACCATAGGTTTTACCCTTGGGAAGACGGTTGCTGCAAAGGAGAGGCTAGGCCTCCCTATGGTTGTGCCTAAGAGCCTCCTCCCGAATGCCTCTTTGTTGCTCAGAAGTGGCCCTCTCTCTCTGGCTAAGCCAACTTGAAAGGTGAAATCACTGCCCTCCCCACTACATGGGATCAGACACCCAGGGGAGTGAATCTCCCTGGCAACGTGGAATATGACTCCCGGGGAGGAATGTAAACCTGGCATCGTGGGACGGAGAACATCTTCTTGACCAAAAGGGGGATGTGAAAGGAAATGAAATAAGCTTCAGTAGCAGAGAGATTCCAAAAGGAGCCGAGAGGTCACTCTGGTGGGCACTCTTACGCACACTTTAGACAACTCTTTTTAGGTTCTAAAGAATTGGGGTAGCTGGTGGTGGATACCTGAAACTATCAAACTACAACCCAGAACCCATGAATCTTGAAGACAGTTGTATAAAAATGTAGCTTATGAGGGGTGACAATGGGATTGGAAAGCCATAAGGACCACACTCCCCTTTGTCTAGTTTATGGATGGATGAGTAGAAAAATAGGGGAAGGAAATAAACAGACAAAGGTACCCAGTGTTCTTTTTTACTTCAATTGCTCTTTTTCACTCTAATTATTATTGTTGTTATTTTTGTGTGTGTGCTAATGAAGTTGTCAGCGATTGATTTAGGTGATGAATGTACAACTATGTAATTGTACTGTGAACAATCGAAAGTACGATTCATTTTGTATGACTGCATGGTATGTGCATATATCTCAATAAAATGAAGATAAAAAAAATAAAAAAAATAAAAATAAAACATGGGAAGGTATAACCCAGAGAATCTTGTGGAGGATGATGACTGTGATTAACAGTACAAATACAAAAGAGTTCCACACCAATACTGTGGGTCAACAATGGGGGGGGGGGATAGGAGTATGGAATGTTTTGGGTTTTCTTTTTTCTTTTTCTTTTTCCTTATTATTATTTTTTTTATTGTAAAAATGAAAAATGTTCTGCAATTGATTGTGGTGGTGAACACACAGCCATTGGATGGATGGTAGGGTGTGTGAATACATCTCAATAAAACTGCATTGAGGAGGGAGGGGCAAGATGGCAGACTGGTGAGCTGTATGTTTAAGTTACTCCTCCAGGAAAGTAGGTAGAAAGCGAGGAACTGCGTGGACTGGACACCACAGAGCAATCTGACTTTGGGCATACTTCATACAACACTCATGAAAACGTGGAACTGCTGAGATCAGCGAAATCTGTAAGTTTTTGTGGCCAGGGGACCCTCACCCCTCCCTGCCAGGCTCAGTCCCGTGGGAGGAGGGGCTGTCAGCTCCGGGAAGGAGAAGGGAGAACTGCAGTGGCAGCCCTTATCGGAAACTCGTTCTACTGATCCAAACTCCAACCATAGATAGACTGAGACCAGACACCAGAGAATCTGAGAGCAGCCAGCCCAGCAGAGAGGAGACAGGCATAGAGAAAAAAAGCAACACGAAAAACTCCAAAATAAAAGCGGAGGATTTTTGGAGTTCTGGTGAACATAGAAAGGGGAAGGGCAGAGCTCAGGCCTGAGCTCAGGCCCTGAGGCGCATATGCAAATCCTGAAGAAAAGTTGATCTCTCTGCCCTGTGGACCTTTCCTTAATGGCCCTGGTTGCTTTGTCTCTTAGCATTTCAATAACCCATTAGATCTCAGAGGAGGGCCCTTTTTTTTTAATCCTTTTTTCTTTTTCTAAAACAATTACTCTAAGAAGCCCAATACAGAAAGCTTCAAAGACTTGCAATTTGGGCAGGTCAAGTCAAGAGCAGAACTAAGAGAGCTCTGAGACAAAACGCAATAATCCAGTGGCTGAGAAAATTCACTAAACACCACAACTTCCCAAGAAAAGGGGGGTGTCCGCTCTCAGCCATCATCCTGGTGGACAGGAAACACTCCTGCCCATTGCCAGCCCCATAACTCAGAGCTGCCCCAGATAACCCAGTGTGACGGAAGTGCTTCAAATAACAGGCACACACCACAAAACTGGGTGTGGACATTAGCCTTCCCTGCAACCTCAGCTGATTGTCCCAGAGTTGGGAAGGTGGAGCAGTGTGAATTAACAAAGCCCCATTCAGCCATCATTTCAGCAGACTGGGAGCCTCCCTACACAGCCCAGCAGCCCAGAACTGCCCTGGGGGGTCGGCAGTCACCTGTGACATAGCACAGTCATCCCTCAACAGAGGACCCGGGGTGCACAGCCTGGAAGAGGGGCCCACTTGCAAGTCTCAGGAGCCATACGCCAATACCAAGGACTTGTGGGTCAGTGGCAGAGACAAACTGTGGCAGGACTGAACTGAAGGATTAGACTATTGCAGCAGCTTTAAAACTCTAGGATCACCAGGGAGATTTGATTGTTAGAGCCACTCCCCATCCCTGACTGCCCAGAAACACGCCCCATATACAGAGCAGGTAACACCAACTACACACGCAAGCCTGGTACACCAATTGGACCCCACAAGACTCACTCCCCCACTCACCAAAAAGGCTAAGCAGGGGAGAACTGGATTCTGGAGGACAGGTGGCTCGTGGTCGTCACCTGCTGGTTAGTTAGAGAAAGTGTACTCCACGAATCTGTAGATCTGATAAACTAGAGATAAGGACTTCAATTGGTCCACACATCCTAAAAGAACCCTATCAAGTTCAGAAAATGCCACGAGGCCAAAAACAACAGAAAATTATAAAGCATATGAAAAAACCACACGATATGGATAACCCAAGCCCCAGCACCCAAATCAAAAGATCAGAAGAGACACAGCACCTAGAGCAGCTACTCAAAGAACTAAAGAGGAACAATGAGACCCTAGTACGGGATACAAAGGAAATCAAGAAGACCCTAGAAGAGCATAAAGAAGACATTGCAAGACTAAATAAAAAAATGGATGATCTTATGGAAATTAAAGAAACTGTTGACCAAATTAAAAAGATTCTGGACACTCATAGTACAAGACTAGAGGAAGTTGAACAATGAATCAGTGACCTGGAAGATGACAGAATGGAAAACGAAAGCATAAAAGAAAGAATGGGGAAAAAAATTGAAAAAATTGAAATGGACCTCAGGGATATGATAGATAATATGAAACGTCCGAATATAAGACTCATTGGTGTCCCAGAAGGGGAAGAAAAGTGTAAAGGTCTAGGAAGAGTATTCAAAGAAATTGTTGGGGAAAACTTCCCAAATCTTCTAAACAACATAAATACACAAATGATAAATGCTCAGCGAACTCCAAATAGAATAAATCCAAATAAACCTACTCCGAGACATATACTGATCACACTGTCAAACACAGAAGAGAAGGAGCAAGTTCTGAAAGCAGCAAGAGAAAAGCAATTCACCACATACAAAGGAAACAGCATAAGGCTAAGTAGTGACTACTCAGCAGCCACCATGGAGGCGAGAAGGCAGTGGCACGATATATGTAAAATTCTGAGTGAGAAAAATTTCCAGCCAACAATACTTTATCCAGCAAAGCTCTCCTTCAAATTTGAGGGAGAGCTTAAATTTTTCACAGACAAACAAATGCTGAGAGATTTGCTAACAAGAGACCTGCCCTACTGGAGATACTAAAGGGAGCCCTACAGACAGAGAAACAAAGAAAGGACAGAGAGACTTGGAGAAAGGTTCAGTACTAAAGAGATTCGGTATGGGTACAATAAAGGATATTAATAGACAGAGGGGAAAAATATGACAAACATAAACCAAAGGATAAGATGGCTGATTCAAGAAATGCCTTCACGGTTATAACGTTGAATGTAAATGGATTAAACTCCCCAATTAAAAGATATAGATTCACAGAATGGATAAAAAAAAATGAACCATCAATATGTTGCATACAAGAGACTCATCTTAGACACAGGGACACAAAGAAACTGAAAGTGAAAGGATGGAAAAAAATATTTCATGCAAGCGACAGCCAAAAGAAAGCAGGTGTAGCAATATTAATCTCAGATAAAATAGACTTTAAATGCAGGGATGTTTTCAGAGACAAAGAAGGCCACTACATACTAATAAAAGGGGCAATTCAGCAAGAAGAAATAACAATCGTAAATGTCTATGCACCCAATCAGGGTGCCACAAAATACATGAGAGAAACACTGGCAAAACTAAAGGAAGCAATTGATGTTTCCACAATAATTGTGGGAGACTTCAACACATCACTCTCTCCTATAGATAGATCAACCAGACAGAAGACCAATAAGGAAATTGAAAACCTAAACAATCTGATAAATGAATTAGATTTAACACACATATACAGGGCATTACATCCCAAATCACCAGGATACACATACTTTTCTAGTGCTCACAGAACTTTCTCCAGAATAGATCATATGCTGGGACATAAAACAAGCCTCAATAAATTTAAAAAGATTGAAATTATTCAAAGCACATTCTCTGACCACAATGGAATACAATTAGAAGTCAATAACCATCAGAGACTTAGAAAATTCACAAATACCTGGAGGTTAAACAACACACTCCTAAACAATCAGTGGGTTAAAGAAGAAATAGCAAGAGAAATTGCTAAATATATAGAGACGAATGAAAATGAGAACACAACATACCAAAACCTATGGGATGCAGCAAAAGCAGTGCTAAGGGGGAAATTGATAGCACTAAACACATATATTAAAAAGGAAGAAAGAGCCAAAATCAAAGAACTAATGGATCAACTGAAGAAGCTAGAAAATGAACAGCAAACCAATCCTAAACCAAGTACAAGAAAAGAAATAACAAGGATTAAGGCAGAAATAAATGACATAGAGAACAAAAAAACAATAGAGAGGATAAATATCACCAAAAGTTGGTTCTTTGAGAAGATCAACAAGATTCACAAGCCCCTAGCTAGACTGACAAAATCAAAAAGAGAGAAGACCCATATAAACAAAATAATGAATTAAAAAGGTGACATAACTGCAGATCCTGAAGAAATTAAAAAAATTATAAGAGGATACTATGAACAACTGTATGGCAACAAACCGGATAATGTAGAGGAAATGGACAATTTCCCGGAAACATATGAACAACCTAGACTGACCAGAGAAGAAATAGAAGACCTCAACCAACCCATCACAAGCAAAGAGATCCAATCAGTCATCAAAAATCTTCCCACAAATAAATGCCCAGGGCCAGATGACTTCACAGGGGAATTCTACCAAACTTTCCAGAAAGAACTGACACCAATCTTACTCAAACTCTTTCAAAACATTGAAGAAAATGGAACACTACCTAACTCATTTTATGAAGCTAACATCAATCTAATACCAAAACCAGGCAAACATGTTACAAGAAAGGAAAACTACTGGCCAATCTCCCTAATGAATATAGATGCAAAAATCCTCAACAAAATACTTGCAAATTGAATCCAAAGACACATTAAAAAAATCATACACCATGACCAAGTGAGGTTCATTCCAGGCATGCAAGGATGGTTCAACATAAGAAAATCAATCAATGTATTACAACACATTAACAAGTCAAAAGGGAAAAATCAATTGATCATCTCAATAGATGCTGAAAAAGCATTTGACAAAATCCAACATCCCTTTTTGATAAAAACACTTCAAAAGGTAGGAATTGAAGGAACCTTCCTCAACATGATAAAGAGCATATATGAAAAACCCACAGCCAGCATAGTACTCAATGGTGAGAGACTGAAAGCCTTCCCTGTAAGATCAGGAACAAGACAAGGATGCCCGCTATCACCACTGTTATTCAACATTGTGCTGGAAGTGCTAGCCAGGGCAATCCGGCAAGACAAAGAAATAAAAGGCATCCAAATTGGAAAAGAAGAAGTAAAACTGTCATTGTTTACAGATGATATGAACTTATATCTAGAAAACCCTGAGAAATTGACGATACAGCTACTAGAGCTAATAAACAAATTTAGCAAAGTAGCGGGATAAAAGATTAATGCACATAAGTCAGTAATGTTTCTATGTGCTAGAAATGAACAAACTGAAGAGACACTCAAGAAAAAGATACCATTTTCAATAGCAACTAAAAAAATCAAGTACCTAGGAATAAACTTAACCAAAGATGTAAAAGACCTATACAAAGAAAACTACATAACTCTACTAAAAGAAATAGAAGGGGACCTTAAAAGATGGAAAAATATTCCATGTTCATGGATAGGAAGACTAAATGTCATTAAGATGTCAATTCTACCCAAACTCATCTACAGATTCAATGCAATCCCAATCAAAATTCCAACAATCTACTTTGCAGACTTGGAAAAGCTAGTTATCAAATTTATTTGGAAAGGGAAGATGCCTTGAATTGCTAAAGACCCTCTAAAAAAGAAAAACGAAGTGGGAGGTCTTACACTCCCTGACTTTGAAGCTTATTATAAAGCCACAGTTGCCAAAACAGCATGGTACTGGCACAAAGATAGACATATAGATCAATGTAATCGAACTGAGAAATCAGAGATAGACCCTCAGATCTATGGCCAACTGAGCTTTGATAAGGCCCCCAAAGTCACTGAACTGAGTCATAATGGTCTTTTCAACAAATGGGGCTGGGAGAGTTGGATATCCATATCCAAAAGAATGAAAGAGGACCCCTACCTTACCCCCTACACAAAAATTAACTCAAAATGGACGAAAGATCTCAATATAAAAGAAAGTACCATAAAACTCCTAGAAGATAATGTAGGAAAATATCTTCAAGACCTTATATTAGGCGGCCACTTCCTAGACTTTACACCCAAAGCACAAGCAACAAAAGAAAAAATAGATAAATGGGAACTCCTCAAGCTTAGAAGTTTCTGCACCTCAAAGGAATTTCTCAAAAAGGTAAAGAGGCAGCCAACTCAATGGGAAAAAATTTTTGGAAACTATGTATCTGACAGAAGACTGATATATTGCATATATAAAGAAATCCTACAACTCAATGACAATAGTACAGACAGCCCAATTATAAAATGGGCAAAGATATGAAAAGACAGTTCTCTGAAGAGGAAATACAAATGGCCAAGAAACACATGAAAAAATGTTCAGCTTCACTAGCTATTAGAGACATGCAAATTAAGACCACAATGAGATACCATCTAACACCGGTTAGAATGGCTGCCATTAAACAAACAGGAAACTACAAATGCTGGAGGGGATGTGGAGAAATTGGAACTCTTATTCATTGTTGGTGGGACTGTATAATGGTTCAGCCACTCTGGAAGTCAGTCTGGCAGTTCCTTAGAAAACTAGATATAGAGTTAACATTCGATCCAGCGATTGCACTTCTCGGTATATACCTGGAAGATCGGAAAGCAGTGACACGAACAGATATCTGCACGCCAATGTCCATAGCAGCATTATTCACAATTGCCAAGAGATGGAAACAACCCAAATGTCCTTCAACAGATGAGTGGATAAATAAAATGTGGTATATACACACTATGGAATACTACGCGGCAGTAAGAAGGAACGATCTCGTGAAACATATGACAACATGGATGAACCTTGAAGACATAATGCTGAGCGAAATAAGCCAGGCACAAAAAGAGAAATATTATATGCTACCACTAATGTGAACTTTGAAAAATGTAAAACAAATGGTTTATAATGTAGAATGTAGGGGAACTAGCAATAGAGAGCAATTAAGGAAGGGGGAAAAATAATCCAAGAAGAACAGATAAGCTATTTAACGTTCTGGGGATGCCCAGGAATGACTATAGTCTGTTAATTTCTGATGGATATAGTAGGAGCAAGTTCACAGAAATGTTGCTATATTAGGTAACTTTCTTGGGGTAAAGTAGAAACATGTTGGAAGTTAAGCAGTTATCTTAGGTTAGTTGTCTTTTTCTTACTCCCTTGTTATGGTCTCTTTGAAATGTTCTTTTATTGTATGTTTGTTTTCTTTTTAACTTTTTTTTCATACAGTTGATTTAAAAAAGAAGGGAAAGTTAAAAATAAAAGAAAAACAAGGAAAAAAAAAGATGTAGTGACCCCTTGAGGAGCCTGTGGAGAATGCAGGGGTATTCGCCTACCCCACCTCCATGGTTGCTAACATGACCACAGACATAGGGGACTGGTGGTTTGATCGGTTGGGCCCTCTACCACAGGTTTTACCCTTGGGAAGACGGTTGCTGCAAAGGAGAGGCTAGGCCTCCCTATGGTTGTGCCTAAGAGCCTCCTCCTGGATGCCTCTTTGTTGCTCAGATTTGGCCCTCTCTCTCTGGCTAAGCCAACTTGAAAGGTGAAATCACTGCCCTCCCCACTACGTGGGATCAGACACCCAGGGGAGTGAATCTCCCTGGCAACGTGGAATATGACTCCCGGGGAGAAATGTAGACCTGGCATCGTGGGACGGAGAACATCTTCTTGACCAAAAGGGGGATGTGAAAGGAAATGAAATAAGCTTCAGTGGCAGAGAGATTCCAAAAGGAGCCAAGAGATCACTCTGGTGGGCACTCTTATGCACACTTTAGACAACCCTTTTTAGGTTCTAAAGAATTGGGGTAGCTGGTGGTGGATACCTGAAACTATCAAACTACAACCCAGAACCCATGAATCTCGAAGACAGTTGTATAAAAATGTAGCTTATGAGGGGTGACAATGGGATTGGGGAAGCCATAAGGACCACACTCCACTTTGTCTAGTTTATGGATGGATGAGTATAAAAATAGGGGAAGGAAACAAACAGACAAAGGTACCCAGTGTTCTTTTTTACTTCAATTGCTCTTATTCACTCTAATTATTATTCTTGTTATTTTTGTCTGTGTGCTAATGAAGGTGTCAGGGATTGATTTGGGTGATGAATGTACCACTATGTAATGGTACTGTAAACAATCGAAAGTACGATTTGTTTTGTATGACTGCGTGGTATGTGAATATATCTCAATAAAATGAAGATTAAAAAAACTGCATTAAAAAAATAAATCATACTTTTGTTATACTTGATTGCAATGTATATTCCTTTAGAAGTAACAAAAAAGTAATATCTTAATTCCAATACATTTAAAAAGATCTTTCAATAGGAAGAGAATCCAATTTTTAAAAATGAGGAGGGAAGGAAAGACAGACATCAAAGTCAAAGAATAATGTTCATTACCTTGTTGCAATAACTGTGTAAACCCAGAACTAAGATATTCTTTTATTACATTTCAAAAGCAAGGTGTATGTTTTAAGGAAGTGCTCAAAGAGTAATGGAGATGTAACAGAAGGACACAGAAGCCAGCTGCAAGGGGCTCCCACTGGCCAAATCTGGGGCAATTTGAACATCAAAATAAATAATCTTGCTAAAAGATTATAATGTATGAATAATTAAAAATCCATAAGTCTACACTGATATTTGTATAAATGAATGGACAGATGGTTAGATAAGATTCACAGATAAATGGGAGACCATGGAAAGCTCTTCCTTAGAAGAAGAAAGCTGATGTAGAAGGAATGTCAAAACAGAAAATCACTATTGAAAGACAAATTAGAAAACATAAAAATAATAGCTGATTAAGGTCAGAATTATCAATGGATGCTAAAACTAATAGATGAAAGTTTCAAAATGTCTTGAGTATTTACAGTCTCAAAGTATCCCCCCCCCCCAAAGAGAGATTTTAGTAGCAAAAGTTAGTTGCTTTGGAGTGGAAAAACCTGGCTGATGCTGCCTTAAGCAAAGGGTCACAGTTTTTGCAGCCAGCTCAGCTAAGTGATGTCCTGTGCCTCCTGACTCCATGGCCAGAGAAGTACCCAGCATCACTTCTGGGGCAGCCCTGCCAAAATGAATGCCCTGAATCTAATCATGAGCAAACATCAGCCAAACATACTGAGAGAGATTCTACAAAATCCATGGCCAGGGGTCTCCAGAAGTGTCAATATCATGAAATACAAAGAAAGCCTCAGAGACTGTTCCAGAATAAAGAACACTGAAGAGGCATGACAATGCACACAATGCAGGATATTGGACTTTGTTTTGATGTAAGGATATCATTGGGGCAACTGACAAAATCTCAGCAAGAACTGTAGATTATACAATTGTATTCTTTCATGCTATGCACCTGGTTTTGATAAATATATGCTTTTATTACATAATACAATGATAATCATTTTATATCATTAATATTGGCATTACATAACATTTATATTCCATATTAATATATTATAAGTATATATTATATTAATATTATAGTGTGGTTATATAATTCCTTCTTTTGAGGAGAATTCCTTACTTCTAGAAAATACACAGTAAGGTACTTAAAAAAAGAGAGAGAGAGGGAAGAAAGAATGAAGAAAAAGAGACAACTGTTAACATTCAGGGAATCTTAGGGGAAGGAATCTGGGAATTCTCTGAACTATTCTTGCAGCCTTTCTACAAGTCTGAAATTATGTCAATTTTTTAAACTAAATATTTAAAATGGATTTTTTTTCCTATGCCAGGAAAATAGAGCAGCTTGTCAGACATTTCTGTGGAAAAGATAAATTTTCAATTTTTATTAAAAAGTGATTAAAACTTTCCTCAGTTACCAATGCAAAATGATGCTCCAAAGTAATCCCATTGTCATGTTGAGATTTCTGTCTACAATATCTGTGCCTCTGATATTCACTAAATCCACCTATTAATGTGAAAAAGTAGCTTTTTAAGACAATTTCTCTACAGAAGTCAGGGTTTTCATTTTGGCAATTTTGGCTGACATTATAAGTGAATTAAAAAACAAATTTTATTAGAACTATGAAAAGCTAAATCTCAAAAACATATTGGTTATATAACAGATCAATAAAGTAATCCCAAAAAGCACATTTATTATTTCATTTGTAATACATCCCATAGAAGTTCTAGAGTCCAGTCTCATAGCTTAAGATCCTGAGGCATGATGTAAAATTTGTACAGAAAGGAGGACAGGATGATAGCATATTAATCAAGCAGTAAATAATGATGTAGAAACTGCAAAGTGGACCGAGTCCAGGGACTCTCATCCATCAAAAAAGAATATAGGGATCATATTTGTGACAGGCCTGAGGCCAGGGGAAAGGCCCATATGATCTCCCAAGGGCATATTCTGTGGTGGTGTAGCAAGCATACATTGTGGTCAGAGAAGTTATGCTGAAGCAAAAAAAATTTAGAGTAGGATACACCAAGCCTTAGTTCAATTCATTTTCACCTCAGTTCTTTTCAGTTACCTATGTACACTGCTCACATTTCTTATTTTTCCCTACCTGGGCCTCTAATACTTTTGTCCTTCCTCCTTCTGAACTAAACCTAGCAGTAAAGAATTTTGTTCAGAGCTTGGTAAATATTTTCACTCCTCTTTCAAATAATTTTTAAATTTTGCCCGGTGCTTTCTGTATGTAAAAACTCTATTTCTTTTGCACCAGCATATTTCAGAATTTGTTCCTTAAATGTCAACTCTTAAATACAAGTAGTATTGTTTGTAAGAAGTTACTGCACCTTGTGAATATCTTGTACTAATAAAAATACCAGTGTCAAAAAAAAAAAAACACCCAAAGCTCACATTGCAAACTTACATTGTTCTGATGTAAGACCTGCACTTGGCTGACACATTATTTACAGAATGGAACCTTGTGGAGCTATGCTCCTTGGCTGGAAAATAAAGCACAAACAAACAAGGCAGATTATCCCTTCACATGCCTGATCAGCACAGGGTTGGATGCTTGAGCTCCAGCCACTTTCCCAGGCCACCTTGGAGGGCAGTGTTCACAGTATACAAATTCTCCAACCACATCCTCTGAGGTCATCATGGTTGCCTGATTTGCCCACACATTGGAATCTCCCAGGGAGCTTCAGGAAGTACTGATACCTATGTCCTATCCCAGCCCCAAGACAGGAACTTAATGGTCTGGAGAGTAGGCTGGGCTTTGGGGATTTTCAAAGAACTCCATGGTGACTCCAATGTGCAGACAAGTTTGGGGACCCATGCTGGAGGCATAAAGCTTCTTGGGTCTAAGTAGCTCTGGATGCAGAGAGACTGAGATGCATGGTCATCCTTCATGGACTTGGGCAGAGCAGAGTCCTGAGGGGCTATACAGGGAAGGCAGGAATTGCCACCTGGGAAATGGTGCAGAAATCAGAAGCCTAGGGAACTTGGACTTCTGATTTCTGCACCATTGGGGGTGACTCAGACCCAGGAGACAGCAGCCTTCCCAGCAGGTGCCTTCCCAGCAAGTGCCTACCCACACTTGAACACCATGCTTTTGCAAGAAAGAAATTTATCTTCAGGAGTGCATCTCTCTCTGCCTTTTATTTTCATTTTCCCTCTGATGTTCACTTGTCTACCCATAAAATGTTCCCACTGCCTTAGGACAGGCATTTATTTCTGGGTGAGCACAGGGGACCTTACACATACAGAATAAAACCTGAATAAATATAGATGCCAGAGTTTAAAACAATGATTTTTCAGTATTTGTAAAAGAACACCTAAATGTGTCTGCGTGATGCTCTACTGGTAATGCCTGTTTTACACACCCATTCTTCTGTGTAATCCACAATGTGGGCTGCCTTGGAGCAATAAATATTTAAGGAAATCTTACCTTTGATTAAAATAGAGCCCTGAAAAAAAGCATACATGTTGCTCTATTAAAGAATTAACTTGTTTCTAAAAGTTCTATTATGGATCAAATTGTGTACCCCCTAAAGACATGTCCCCATGGGAGTGAAATTATTTGTAAACAGAATCTCTGAAGATGATATTAGTTAAAATGAGGCCAGAGTACAGTGGAGTGGGCCCTGATCCAGTGGTACTGGAGCCATTATAAGGAGAGGAGATTTGGGCACAGATGAAGAGTCAGACACAAGGAGAAGATGGCCATGCTGTGGAGGCAGAAAGAGAGTTTGCCACAAACCAAGGGACACCACCAGAAGCCAGGGCAGAGGTTGGAGGGCTTCTCCCCTTGTTTTGGACCTCAGGCCTCCTGAATGTTGAGACAATACATTTCTGTTGTTTCAAGCCTCCCACTTCAGGGGACTTTGTTAGGGCAGCCCCAGCAAACTGAGATAAGTACCCTCAGGGTCTTCCATGTCAGTGAGGACAGAGACACCCACTACCCTTACCAGCAAGGATTCCATGAGGCCTTCTAGGAAGATCCGGCACCTTCCTTCCATCCTTGAGGTCTGTGAATTCACTGAAGGGTGCTTTTTCCACACTAGAGAAAAAAGCAAGATATGAGTTACTCCAGCATCAGAAATCTGAAATATAACTGGCAAATAAAGTCATTTTATTATTTTTTTTCTTAATAAAGCATTCTGGGTGATCTGCATGCAGCTGTAAGCTTTCCTAGTACAGAAAGAGCAAGCACAAATCCAGAGAAGATGGAGAGTCTGGGACACATCTTTTAAGCTGAAAGATATGTTTTGCATATTTTTCTAAAAAGGGAGCAGGGTACTGAGAAAAGGAAGATGCAGAGATGGGTGTACCCTCAATGTCTGTGAACAGGCAGCCCCAGATGCCGAGGCCAAGAGTGTGTGATTCCCCATCCATTGCTCCAATACCCACACATGGATGATGTCCCTGTCTTCTCTGTTATAGGACTGGACATTTCACCACCAAGTTCAGTTTTCAAGGATGGTATCTATGGTCTCTAGCCATTAATTTCTTAATGATGAGGACCATTTGGCTCTGAGATCCCAAGGTCAGAATTGCGACTGGCAAGGCTGACAGAAGTCCTGACTTCTCATCCTGACTGAACAATGGTGTTGGCCCCATGGATACATGCCCTCTGAATTCGGGTACCTAAGGGCAGCTCCCTCATGACAGACAGGGTGGCTGCCTGCAGGTGATGCAATGGTGTGAACCAAAGGGACTTACACACAGAACTTTAGGACACTCAAGATTTTGTTTTTACTTTTATTTTGTCATCACATATATAACATAAAATGTGTCATCATAACCATTTTTAAATCATAATTTTTATTGTAGAATACAACATATATACATAGAAGTGGTAACTTTCCAAGTGCAATTTAACAAGTAGTTAGAGAGCAAATTTCAAATAATGTTATGGGTTACAGTTCCAGATTCAGTTATTTCCTTTTTGTGAATATAAAAGATACACACACACAAAAATCTTTCAAAGTACAATTTAACAAGTAGTTATATAGGAAATTTCCAAAAATGTTATGAGTTACAGCACCATAGTTTCAGTTATTTCCTTACTGTGAAATATAACATATATACAAAAAGATGATAACTTTCAAATTACAATTTAACAAGTATTTGTGGAACAAATTTCAAAGAATGCTATGGGTTACAGCTCCACCACTTCAGTTCTTTCCTTCTAGCTATTCTAATACCCTAGCAACTAAGAAAAAGAAAATTATATAGAGATTCAGTATTCATAATCCTTTGTTAAATTCCATCTTACATCTCAGCCACTTTTAAGTGAACAGTTCAGTGGTCCTGAATACATTCCCAATGTTGCAAAATTGCCACCACAACAGCTGTTGGAAACCTCAAATCTGCTTTTGACTCGATGACTTTGCATATTCTAGATATTTCATGTAAGTGGAATAATACAAAATTTGTCCTTTTGTGTTCAGCTTACTTCATTCAGCATTGTATTTTCAAGGCTCATCCATGTTGCAGCACAGATCAGAACTTCACTCCTTTTTATGGCTGAAGAACATTCCATTGCATGGTTGGACTGAATTTTGTTTATCCATTCATCTGCCAATGGACACCTGAGTTTTCTACATCTTTTGGCTATTGTGAATAATGCTGCCATGAACATTGGCATATACATATCTGTTTAAGGTTTGAGTTCCTGTTTTCAATTTTGAGGAGTATATGTCATATGGTAATTCTCTGTTTAAGTTTTTGAGTAACTGCCAAACTGGTTTTCATGCAACTGTACCATTTTACATTCCCACCAGCAAAGCAGTGCACAAAAATTCAACACTTTTTTCATCTATTTTTATAATAGCCATCCTAGGGGATGTGAAGTGGTATTTCACTGTGGTTTGGGTTTGTTTTCACTTCTTTTTTTCTTTTTTGCAGTAATGGATATAGGGCACAACACTTGGATTTGAATTTCCTTGATGACTATGGATGTTGAGCATCTTTCCATGTGCTTGGAAGCCTGGCTTTTAATTCACTTCAAACTAACTCATGCCCTGGCTCAGTCATGAACTTTGGAAATATCCTATATAACTACTAGTTAAATCATACTTTGAAAGATATTACCTTTTTGTATATATGTGTTATAGTTCATAATAAAGAAATAACTGAAACTGTGTGCGGTCGCAGTTGACTCGTCTGGGGGGGGTGGCGGCCGGTTGCTAAATCCTAGGCTCTCGGGATTGCTCGGAGGGTACCGGCAGCGGGGGCTCTTTCCCGGAGGCGAGGGCGAGGTGGGGGACTGGGCCCGGTCCCCGGCGGAGGCGTGCAAGGTGTGGAGGGCAGCGAGAAGGAACAGGCGGGACACGTTTCTTTGAGGGTGAAGAAGCCAAGAGAGTTTATTAGGGGAGAGTATAAGCTTATATCGGGCGGTTTAGAGGGCGGGGTAGCTGTAGGGGTTAAAGGCTTGGATTGGTTCTGAGAGGGCGCGGAGGTTGATTGAAAAGGGGCGGGAGTTGCTCCGGTAACAAAGAGGGTGGAGGGTGCGGGTAAGGCACGGGGGGGGGGGGGGTTTCTCCGGCAAGCCCTCCCCAACGGTTCTACTTTGGGGTGAGGAAATGGGGCCTGCATTCGGCTCCACTTTCTCAGGCCCGGGGGGCCGTGGAGGGCGCTACCACCCGTGCCCCACTACCTTTCCTAGGGGCTGATCAGTTCCCCTGGCCCAGGCCCGCCAAGTCGGAACTCGATAACAGTGTCCCGCAACTGTGGAATTGTAACCTATGATATTCTTCGAAATTTGCTAACTACTTGTTAAATTGTGCTTGGAAAGTTATCACTTTTATGTATATATGTTATATTCTACAATAAAAAATGAATTAAAATATTTAAAAAATTTACAGACTATTGAAATATGAAATACAATCATTCCCCATTAAAGATTTGTGAAAACTTTTGAGATTTTAAGAACTTAACTAAAATACACATGTTTTACCTTAGAAAAATTGGTTATTGTCAACACAGTACTAGAATTTGCTACTTAAAAATATTTCTCATCTCTTGCAAATTTGTGGCATAATAAAACATATCCAAAGTTTTAATGTGTTTATGAGATCATTTTAAATTATCTTTAAAATGAACAAGACATTGCATCCCTGATTTCTTATAGGCATTAACTTGAAAGTTACTGGAGTAATCTTTACTCCATTTTCCTAGAAATTGTTAATAATTTTATTGTACTACAGCTTCCTTTATGGAGAAAGGGGATGGCTTTTTTAGGGTGTAGTTCTAAGTAATCTAAGGAAATTTAGTAAATACAGTAGATTAGCACTGTCACACTTGCTCAAGTAGCTTAAAACACAGAAAATTAACTATCAGGGGCAGATGCATGAAGCAATGTAGACTTAAGATGAAAAATCTACCTCAGTTGCATGTGTTTTTCGTTTTATGGGTTAATCTGGATTTTCATAATTAGAAATTAAAATGTAAGGTTTTGAGCCAACCAATGCTTCATTGGAAATAACACGAGTCAGTGTAATAGAATTATCCATTATTTTCTACACTCTAAGCCAAATTTGCAAAATCCTTGGTTTGATCATTGATCCGAACTCCTGGGCCATTTTTTTTGGCATGGGGATAGTTATATTTCATCTTTTTTTTCTAGTAGTATGATTTTTGAATCAGTACCTAGTAAGTTGTATACAGCATTGGCATTTATTTAATGACTGTTTTGTGATTTTGCTAATAACCAGTTAAAAGACTCAGGCATATGTGTTCATTACTGTAATATGAGAAACCAAACACATCAGGTTTTCTTTGGTGGAGTATATTAAGTGAAAAAGAACTAGCATTCAGGAATCAGAACTTTAAAATAACATGTTAAAATTAGTGCTAAAAAAAGAAAAAAAGAAAAAAATAGTGCTGAACATTTTTATATTGTATCTGAACCATTACTTATTTGTAACAGTAAAGCTTGAATTCTTTTGCCTTGGAACTGTGCTCTGGCAAATATAGGACATCCTTTGATTAGGATTGTGATATATTACAACATCTGAGAATTAGTGTGAGACTTATTATTTGTTGTTCTATCAAACTGAAAGAATAACATTAATAGCATACAACTAACATTTACTCGTCAGGCATGTCAACAAAGGCACCTTCCTCCATGTTGCTAATTTTCTCCTTAATGTCAGAGGTTGGTTGCTTAAAGACTTGAACCATTACCCAAGAGAACTTGAGCCCATAATTTTTTTTAATTATTTAGTATCTCATAGCATGTTAAATAAAATCTTATCCCCAGCCCCCCCAACAATTACATGTGAGCACATGAGAGAATATGTATGGGGGAGTTGCATTAAATTTTCAGACCTATTCTTTCAGCAAGTATTTGCTAGCCAGCTGGATATATACTATGATGGGTATTACAGAGGTTTAGAGAATGGTCAGGGACCAACTCTTCCACCCAGCAGTGCACAGTCTGTACAGTGTATGCTGAAAGCACAGACGGCAGTCTTAGCTGGTATTAGCCTATCTAAGCTGAATAATCCATTCAAAAGTGGATTTTTTTTGTTTTGTTTTTTGCAGGACGGGGTTACAAAATCGGCTTGAGAGTTTTAAAAGCATCAGGCACCTCAAGAAACCACGAGGGGGATCGGGACGGGAAGGGAGGGGCACTAAGGGCCTGGTTAGGCCCCTTCCCCAGGAGCGCAGGTGGGAACCGCTGGGGGGAAACCATGGGGGAGGGGGATGAGCGCGGGGGAGGTGCAGGGAGGGGAGGCCGGGCCCTGGGGCGGTAACCGAGTCTGTCTCCTGAGAGGAAGGCGTCAGAATGACGGGCGGGGAGGAAGGTGAAAGGCACCCACCAGGGTCACCAGACAGGGATGTCCCCTCAGAGCGCCTCAGGGAGAACAGACCCCTCGCACCGCGCAGGACCCTGAGCGATATCAACACCCACGGGGCTTCGTCCACGGAATCCCTCCCGCCTCCCTGAAGAGAACACTCGAGGGATTCTAGGGGCCGCACACGCCACGCTGCATCCTTACAGGTCCGCGGCGGTCCACAGCGGTCCTGGAGCTCCTGGAAGCAAATCAGGCCTGGACGCTCCCCAGGTGAAGCCGCGGCAACTCCTCCTCAGGCCCCCGGCTGTGCCGACGCCTCCGCATGCGCCCGGCTGTGACCTCTGATTGGCTGCCACGTCCCTGCGTGGGGGCTGACGGGCCGGGTGGGACCCATGCGCGTGCTCTGGGCCCCTGGCGGCGATGCGGTGCTGTGCAGTCTGGTTGTCAGGAACCCGGAGAGGGCGAAGACCCGAGTCCCTGCAAGAGTCAGGGGTGCCGAGGTTCAGACCCTCAGGGAATACCTTTCCCCTTCTGGTGTCCGGCTCTTATAACCCTCAGGTGTGTCACCTGTTCCATAAAAGTGCTAGTACGAGTGCCACGGTTATGAACTTGATGATCCAACTGGGCCTTGAGGCCCCCTCCCGTGATGTTGCATCTGGGGGTGAATCCAGTCCAGCCCGCTGCCTGGTTTTGCACACCTTGCAGCTGCTTAAGAAGGGCATTTACAATTTTAAGTGGTGATTGGGGAGAAGAGGAAAAAAAGAATACTATTTTGGTGACATGAAAATTACATCAAATTCAAATTTGTGTCCATAAATAACTCTTATATTGGATCAAGTACATGTCCATTCATTTTGGTATTGTCTGCAGCTG
This sequence comes from Choloepus didactylus, assembly GCF_015220235.1. NCBI lineage: Eukaryota > Metazoa > Chordata > Mammalia > Pilosa > Megalonychidae > Choloepus > Choloepus didactylus. The sequence continues at coordinate 109,614 of NW_023637601.1, forward strand.
CTTTCCTGCTACAACATTAGAGTTAATTAATTGTGACAGAGACTGTGCTTACTGCTGTGGAAGCCTAAAATGTTTACTACCTGGCTCTTTATGGGAAAAGTTTGCAGATCATTGATTTATCTGTATTTTTTCTTCTTTAATTTATTGACCAGTTCTGCCAGAAGTTTGCTCATCTTAATAATCTTGTGAAAGAAGCAGCTTTTGATTTTAATCTTCTGTAAAGCTATCTCCTCTACTTCATTTATTTTTTACCCATTCTCTATTATTTTCCTCCTTCTTGATCCCTGTCAGTTTACTCTGTTGCTACTCTTTACAACTTATTGGCATGCATGCCTAGCTCATTGTTTATCACTTTCCCCATAAATTTCCCTGTAAGTACTTATGTACCTTTGTCTCACAATTTTTGACTGTAATATATTCACTGTCATTAAATTCCATGTATTCCCTGATTTCCCTAGTGATTCTCTTAATGGATATGTAGTAATATGTTATTTATTTGCCAAATCTATGGGGTTATTTTTAAAGCTATTCCTTTATCATTTCTATTATGGTCAGATCACACACTCTAAATATCATTGATACTTTGCATTTGAAGATTTCTATTCATAGTCAAAATTAAGAAATCAGAGATCTAAAGATATTTGCAATCCCTAAAATGTATATATGTGAAATGGCCTCCTTAGGTTTAACAAGAACTGCAGTGTTGGTGTATTACTATTGACTAAACTCCAGGCTTTATTTGGATTTCACTGTCTTTTTCCATTAATGTCCTTTGTCTATTCCAGAATTCCATCCAGGATACCACAAGACATTTAGTCATCATATCCCTTAGTTTAACTCTGGTCTGTGACAGCTTCTCAGACTTTCCTTGTTTTTCACAACCTTGGCAACTTTAAGGAGTAACTAATGGTCAGGTATTTTCTAGAATATCACTCAATTTGGGTTTGTCTGCTGTTTTTCTTACCATCATACTGGGGTTATGGGTTTTTAGGAATATCACACAAGTGATGAGCCCTTCTCATCACTTCACAGCAGGGATACCTGCTATCACCCTGACTTATCACTGGGGAGTTAGCCTTGAACAACTGGCCAAGCATTGTTTGACAAGTTTCCCCACTGTAAAGTTATTATCCCCTTTTCATATTCTGTTCCTTAGAAGCAAGTTACTAAATCCAAACAATGCTCATGTAAAGGAGGGGAGTTGGAAGTGGGGGGAGGTGAGGAGTAAAATTCCACCTCATTGGGGGAGTGTATCTACATAAGTTATTTGTGATTCTTTTGTAAGGAAGATCAAAGTTAAATTAAAAATTCAATACATCAATCACACTAGTTACAGAACAAGAAATCAAGTCACATGTGTTTACTGGCTATTATATTGGACAGTGCAAATACAGAACATTTCCATCATCACAGAAAGTTCTCTGGATAGAAGTGATTTGATTTTTTGACAATTCTTCTTTTCCAAAAACTGCTTTAACTCATTAACATAAATATTTTCATTTCCAAAATATAGACCTATGAATTATTTAGAACCAGGAGGAGGACTAGAATGGGGAAAACAAGCAACCACAAGCACAAAATTAAGGAGCTACTCCCTCTCAGCTCTGTGAAAGTGTAGAGACAAATGGCACTTTACACCTTAGGCTCCTTGCCTGCCTCATCCTATTCCAAGCTCCATTTTAGAATATATTGCTTAATTTCCAAACTATTGTTTAGTTTTTTTAATTACCTGTTATTGATTTCTAGTTCAATTCCACTGCAGTCATGGGTAGCTACAGCAAATATTATAATTAATGGTGAACTAGAGAACATGACTTTAGGAACAAGACACAGATGTTCACTATAATCACTTCAAGTCAACAAAACATCTGGAATAGCCAAGCCAATTTTTTTTTTTTTAACTTTTGAGGCAAATTGTATTCTTCAGCAACAAAACACGGATTACAGAGAGCGCTAATAATGTATTTAGAAAAACATTTAATCCAGGCATGGATATTGTTCCCTCAAGAAAAATACCCAATAAATAAGATTCATGTGAAAACAGTTTGAAAAGTAATTCAGAACTAATTGTTGTAAAGAAAAGCTATTTTTAAAAGATTCCCAATGAATACAGTGAATGTGGGATATCACAACTCCATACTAAGCAGGAGAAAAGTCATTCATAAATGAAGAAGTACAAACATAATCAAATTAAGAAAGCTGGAAATCAAAATGAAGATCTTATTCTGCACCAGAATATTCAGACTTTGAAACAAACCTTTGACCATAATCAATGTTGGAAAACCTTCCTCAAGGAAAACAGTCCTCATTACACAGAAGAAAGCACATTAGCCAAGCCAATTTAAGGCCAAAGCTGGAGCACTTGAAGTCCCAGATACACAGACTTACATAAAGCTACAATAATTAACAAAGTGTGGTATTAGAACAAGAATAGATAACTGGACAAACAGAATGGAAAAAAATCTGGAAATACATATATAGTCACTTACCTCTTTCACACAAAGGTTTTCTGCAATACAGTGGGGACAAGAGTGGTCTTTTGACTAAATGGTGCCAGTTAATTTGGATGTGCATATGGGAAATATTAACCTTGATGCCTTAATTTCTCACACCTTAAAGAAAAAATGAATTTGAGATGGATCATAGACCTAAATGTAAAAAGTTAGACAGTAAAACGTCTAGAAGAAAACATAGCTGGACTATCTTAAATTTCTTCAAAAGACACACAAAGCACCAACCATAATATATGTAAACATACACATAAAACCACCACCAGATCAAGACACAGGACAATTCAGTGCCCCTCAGCCCCCTCCTAAGTGACAACTAAGTTAAAAAAAAAGTTGACTTAAAACAGGCACTAAATGAGATACAACTACAACTTCAAGTAAATAACTCTAATTAAAATGTTTGACAGTACCAAGTTTTGGAGAGGATTTGTATCCGTGGAACTCTCAGTGTGGCTGGTGGGAATATAAGTTGTTTCTATTACTTTTGAAAAACTTTGATAGTATCTGCACTTTATCTTCAGTTCCAGCACTTCCTCTCATAGCCGTATATACCCAGGAAAAAATGAGTCCATGTTCCCACCAAGAGTGGCACAAGGATATTCACAGCCACTTCACTTAAAACAGCCAAAGAATCAGGTTAAAAGTCCATCAACAGTAAAATGGATACATAACACCATGCCATATTCATTTAGTGGAAATCCACCAAACCATGTAAAAAGAAATGTATTACTGCAACACATCCACAATGCATCTCACAGACATTATTTAAAAGAAAGCAAAGGAAAGAAGACATTGTGTGATTCCATTTATTTTAATTTAAAAAATTAACTTAATTAACTCATGGGGTAGAGATTAGAATAGGTGTTACTTATGGGGAAGGTGGCTGGAAGGAAGTATGAAGGAAACTTTTGGCTACTTCTTAAAATCAGACAGCTGAAAAATTGTCAACGGAAAACCCATATTTGATGGCATTGCTTGTGGGCATCCACAACCAAGATGTACAGATGGCCTAGCCTAGCTTGTGTCTGTCATAATTCCTGTAAGTGAGCACAGAATATAGTTGTCAGCCAGAATACTAGGTACAAGAGATCTGGAAAGTCTAGCGCCTATGGCCATTCTCTTGTAGGTTCTAGCAGGTGACAACCTAGGGTCAGTTATCATGACTGATGCTGACAATAATGGATGCTGTGTCTCTTGATCTTGGCTGAACTGAGTGAATAATAACCTCTGTTTCAGGTGGCAACCCTTCTAGTTGCTCTGGCTTTTTAAATGTTTGATGATCCTTGGTTCTGTGCTCCATTTTCTCCTTCATAGTCAAAAACTGTAGCCGGCACTGCAAACATGGAAAGACTCTCTTGTTCCAATGCCTCCAAAAATGATTCACATATGATGTTGCTGTTTTGAAAATTTTCAGACAAAATGGACACAGCAAATTCTTAGTGTTTTCATGGCAGACTCTAAAATGCATTTCCACATCAGCAAAGCATGATGACCTGTAATTGCAAACCTTGCAAACATAAGGCATTTCACCAACTTTATGATTGTCCTTCATGTGTTGTAAGAGAATCTGATCTGTTTCAAATGACAATTCACAGATTTTACAAACAGAGGAGGGTTCCTGGGGGATGTGCACACTTTCAATGTGACACTGCAGCTGGAAGGGAGTGGGAAACTGCCGGTGGCAGTGCTGGCAGGTGGTGTGGCTCTCCCAGCTGTCACCCCTCTGCCTCTCAAGTTCCAAATGGTGCTCCATGTGCTTCATAAACTTAACATTTTTTAGAACTTTCAAGCAGCTGAGGCATTTAAAGTTTGTGTGAGTCTTCTGTTCCAGCTGCCCATCTCCTTTATGCTGTCCATAGTAAAAGTCATGAAGTAGCATGATCATATTTCCTTTCCTGGAATCCACAGTCTTGTTCTGGCTGGTTAGGCTTGAAAAGCTTGTTTTTGCCAGTCCTTCAAAGCTATTTCCTATGTGTGGAATCATAAGATCCAACTGTGTCTTGCCATTTGCACATGGCCATGGAACCAACATTCCATTTTGATCATGGTTCAAGGAAGTAGGAACACCTTTTGAGGGTGTGCCAGCATCCACTGTAAGAAAGACACCTGAAAGAGTATCTGAAGAATGCTCCCATGGGATTCCATCACTGACTTTAGGCCTTTTGGGGTTTCCACTGTTCACATCAGAAGGGGAAATTTGCTTTGAATTGTGAGGACTTTCATCCTTGTCTCCTACATAAAGAGCAGTTCCAACTACATGCCAAGTCCACAGTGAGGGCAAATCTGAGGAATTATGGGGCATGACTTGTAGTGGTCTCCTCTTACAACCAGGTTGAGATGAATGCTCCATGATAACAGAAGTATCTGTTGATCTTAATTCAGGGTCAGAGACTGACAATTGGACAACTGCTTTTGATGTTGGGGTCATAGGATTTGCAGATTTTAATGCATGAGCAGTCTCTTGACTCATGTGGTTTTTCTTTCTTCTTGAACATGAGCCTGGGGTAATTCTGTTCAAAATCTTTGAATTGATGACTTTTGCATTTGAAATCACCTTGACAAACAGAATGTCAGCATCTACACTTTCATGTTCTACCCCAGCAAAGATCAGCTCAGCATCTTCATCTTCTTGGCATTTGGATTCTTTTCCATTTTTCATCTGTGCTGCTGACTCCTGTTCTTTCTCACACAAGAGCTTTGCCATTTTACAGTTATTTTTGTTTTGCTTGAAGCCAGTGGTCCCCTCAACTTCCAGGGCTTGCTTTTAATAAACTGCCACCTAAGAACAACCACATGACATTAGTCAGTATTTATTTGAAAAGAGAATAATCATTACCTTATTTAGTCCTCCACCATAACACTGAGATAACTATTAACATCCCTGTTTTACACATGAGCTAAAGGGCTGAAAACTTTCAAGCGACAGCTGGTTAGAGGTTGAGCCAGGATTAGAAACCCAGTTGTGTATGATTCCAGTGTCAGAGCTTTGAGTTACAGATTGTGGTCCCATTCTATAAAACACTAGATAAAATTGCTAAGCAGAATTCACAGAGGGTGGTCCACTTGTAAAGTACTAAGCCCAGTTCCTAGTACAGCATTAGCCCTCAGACACCCTTAGGTTCTCATCCAGCCCCATATCTTTACTATCTATTTGTTGCTAATTCTAAACTTAACTCTCCAGCCATTCTGGCCACCCAGTGCCCCAGAATGTCAGGCAAAATGCTCAGCATCCCTCCTCTCAGGACAGGTTCTAGGGTGAGAGAGTGAGGCTCCCAATCTGCAAAGCTGAAGGAGGTGGTGCTAGCTCCAGGACTTTACCCTCAGGCATCTCCTGCCCCTGCCCCACCCAGCCCATGGACACCCACCTTCATCTCTACTGTGACTGCCTCCAGGCTCCCAGAAGGTGCCTCTACTGTTGCCTTGGACTCTACACTGCCCCCCACTCCATGATTCCAGCTTTTGGTTAGCTTTTCATACTCCAGATCTTGCAGAGACCCCAGAGGTCTCCAAGTGGCCCAAATCTGACACCTCTCTTCTTGGCCAAGTGGTGTCTGGATAAAACCAAATTATGGACCATCCCCTCAGGGCAGAGACAACAATGAGATGGGCACACAAAGAACACCCAGGATGCAAAGAACCTGGGAAAAAGGCACAATTTTAAAGAGCCTCAAGGAATCTTCTTGCAATATATACTCATGGTTTTGAGAAGGAAAGAAGATAATACTTGTTACTGAATGATTACATTTACCAAGAAGGCCCTCTCTCCACTTTTAGAAGACTCAACACAATTGCAATGAGAATTCCATTGGCCTACTTTGCAGAAATGGAAAAGACAATTATCAAATTTATTTGATGTGGCAAGGGAACTGGAAAAGCCAAATATATCTTGAAAAAGAAGAATGAAGTTGGAGGACTCATAAGTCCTGACTTTAACATGTATTATACAATTATAGTGGTCAAAACAGCATGGTGCTGGTATAAATTTAAATTTATTGACCAATGCAATTGAATTGAGCATTCAGATGTAGACCCCCACATCTATGGCCAAGTGATTTTTGTCACGTCTGCCAAGTCCCTCAACTGGGAAAGAACAGTCTCTTCAACAAATGGTACTGGAAGAACTGGATATCTATATGAAAAGAATGAATGAGGACCCTTATCTTACACCTTATACAAAAATTAACTCTACATGGATTGAAGACATAAACATGAAAACCAGGACTATAAAACTCCTAGAAGAAAATGTAAGAAAGCATCTTCAAGATCCTGTGATAGGCAGTGAAAGAAATAATAGATAAATCAGAGCCCCTCAAAATTAAAACTTTTTCTGCCTTACAAGATTTTGTCAAGAAAATGCAAAGGCAACTTACTCAGAGGGAGAAGATATTTGGAAACCACATATCCAATAAGTTTACTATCCATAATAAATAAAGAAATTCTACAACTCAACAATAAAAAGAGAAACCCAATTTTAAAATGGGTAAATGACTTGAATAGACATTTTTCCAAAGGCAAAACTCAAATTGCTAAGAAGCACATGAAAAGATGCTCACCATCACTAGCTATTAGGGAAATGCAAATCAAAACTATAGTTAGATATCATGTGACACCTACTAGAATGTCCACTTTTGAAAAAACAGAAATCTACAAATATTATAGAAGATGTGGAGAAAAAGGAACACTCATTCTTTGAATGTGAGAATGTAAAATGGTGCAGTTGCTGTGGAAAACCATTTGATAGTTTCTCAGGAAGCTACATATAGACCTTCTATATAATCTGGAAATCCTGCTGCTTAGTATATGCGGGGACTGAGCTTGTGCCTCGACTTACCAGGCCTGGGCCAGGGGACTTGATATCACCCCCTGGGGAGGGTAGTAGGTACGGGCGTGAGTGCCCTCTGCAGCCCCCCCCGAGCCTGAGGAGCGAGGTCAAGGCAGCTCCCTTTTCCTCACCCAAAATGCCACTGGCAGGGGAGGCTTGCCGGAGGAAACCGCCTTTCTCCCAACTGCCCTTTCCCCACTTCCTTATCTTACCCACATACTCCCTTGTGCCAAGGCCACTCCTGCCACCGCCAGCGCGCATGCACCGTGGCCAGAACAACCCCCGCCCGCTGCAACGGCTCCTGCGTCCTCTCAGAACCAATCCTAGCCCCTCTTCCTTCAGTATTGCCATTTTAGGCTACTTCACCTCCTTTCCAGCCCTGCCCTTCTTACCAGCCTATATAACCTGTGATCACCCCTGAATAAATCTCTTTGGCGCATACTCCTACTGGATGAAGAGTGTTTTTGTCCTTATCGCCGCCCTCCATACCTTGCACGCCTCTCGCCGAGGACCTTGGCCACGTCCTCCGCCTCGCCCTCGCCTCCGGGAAAGAGCCCCCGCCGCCGGTACCCTTTAAGCAGCCCCGAGAGCTGAGGGCTCGGCTACCGGCCGCCACTCCCCCTAGAAGCAGTAACCCCGACCGCAACTGGTGCCCCGTGTGAGGAACGTCTCCACACGACAGTTTGGCAGGTCACCCGCTCGCCCGGACGCCCCTCCAGCTTCCCATTTCCTCGCCTGCAAGGTAAGGGCCGCCTCTCCCTCGCCGCTTCCGGAGCCGTGGGAGGTTCCTTGCTCCGAAGCCGCTCCTCCCTTCCCCCACGCTCTCTTCATCCAGTAGGAACTCCTCCCTTCCCCCACGCTCTCTTCGTCCTCTTGTATGCGCACTTCTATGACCCCCGTTCCTCCTAACGCTCTCCCTCTTCCCCTCCATTACTTTGCTGTAGTTCTTTGTATCTTTATTTCCTCATTTGGCACCGTGTGCCTCTTTGCAACTGCCCCCCCTGACTGCTCTCGTTGCCAAAGGGCACTGCTTTCTGCTCTCGCCGTCTCCTTCGACCTTGCAGCCACAGTTTATCTCATTCTCTCTGCTCAGTAAACTACTCCTCCTTCTCCTCCCCGCCAGCCGGCCGGCCCGGCTCGGGAGCAACTCCCCCTCCTCTCCCCTCAGCTATGGGTAATCGTATATCTACATGTCAGGCACCTCAAGTTCGTGCTCTAGCGGGTCTCCTAGACACGCATAGCTGTAAAGTGTCTGTCCGGCAGCTGCAGATATACTGGGATCTCCTGCTGCCCTTTAACCCATGGCTCACCACTTGCCATCTTTGGGACCCTGTTACTTATGATCGTCTTATTGATCGAGTCACTAACGCCATGGAACATGAGAGCAAGCGTTTCCCTCCCGGCTTGCTCCCCACCTTAATAACCATCCGCTCCTGCCTTCAAGGCTCCCTCCCCCCTGATAGAGGCCCCGTTAAATCCAAAGAGGCCCTATCAACCCAGCCAACAGACTCAGATAGCGATACTAATTCAAATCATGACTCGGACACGGAGTCCTTAGTCGAGCAGATTAACAACGCGCTCGAGGTGACTCCCAAAAAGCAAAATAACACTGCGCCACGCCAAGATGGCGAACTTCCTCCTTCTTCTTCCATCGAGGGGAGGAAATGCTCCGGCGATGACATCAGCCCTAAGCTGGGCCGGAAACCGCATATGCTTTACCCCGCCCTTCCACAGGGCGGAGCTAGTCCGCCATCTTATGCCTTGGGCCCCGCCCTTTCACAGGGCGGGACTGATCCACCATCTTGTGTCTTAGCCACGCCCACCACGCCGCCATCTTGCGACGCTTGGGGCCTCCCACTCCTGCCTCTCCCTCCGGCGAGCTCCCCCTCGGAGCCGCTACCGGCAGCTGCCGCCGCTCCTCCCACCCTGCCGACTAACAACCCCTGGCTGCCTTCTGCACCTCAAGGCAACCCTTGGGGCAACGCTCCCCCTACCCCCACTCCCGCGCCAAGCCCTCTGCAAGCGCGTCCTCCTTTCTCTCGTGCTTTTCGCTGCTTTCCTCTTAACCTTGCCCCCACCCCACAGAGGCCGCATGACTGGTATCCCATTGACTTAGATACTATCAAGCAGCTTCGCAAGGCCGTCAGGGAGGACGGGTTAGGTAGCCCATATGCTTCCCAAATACTGCAGGACCTCGCCATGAACTATTGCCTTCCCCAAGACTGGGCCTCGCTTGCCCGTTCAATTTTTAACCCCGGTCAGTTTGTTGACTGGCGTGCTCACTTCCAGGCAGAAGCAGCTAAGCAAAGTGAGCAAGATGCAGCCATTGGAGTCTATCATCCCCCCGAAGCCTATTTGGGCACTGGAGCGTTTCTAAATGCGTCTGCTTATATTAATGCCCCTGCTGCCTTCTGGACTGTCCTCAGAGGCATCGCCTTACGCGCGTTTGCCAAATGCTCTGCCTGTCGGCCTAATAAATTCACCAAGCTCTTCCAGGAGCCGAGTAAGCCTTTCGCCACCTTTGTCTCCAGAGTCGAAGAAACCTGCGCTCGAAAGGTAAGTAATCCCCAGGCCCAATATTACATGTGCCCATCCTCCAATCCTGGAAAATCGTGCTGTAATTCCCCCAACAAGTACTACTGTGCATACTGGGGGTGTGAAACATTAGCCACTAATTGGAAGCCTCCTGTTCCTAATCATTACCTTACCTTAGAGTGGGCCCCTACAGGGTGCAAACTCCCTACAATTAACTGGCTCGGCCAAGAAAGCGAGGGATCCTGCACACATCTTAATCTTACAGTGCAGCTCCCCACTGATCCCTCCTGGTTACTCGGTCAAACTTGGGGCTTCAGAATCTATGAGAAGGGAGCCGACCGAGGATCACTTATTCTTATAAAAAAGGAGGCTGTAAGTCAACCAGGCCAAAATACTGCATTAAAAACACCCTCTGGCATAGGTCCCAATAAAGTCATTAACCCCCTTTCTCCACAGCTCTCCAGCCGCACCTCAGCTCCAACCAGCCGCACCTCAGCTACAAACAACGCATCGCCAACCCCACCACCCCAGCTTCCTCTGCCCCCTTCTCGTTATTCCTCTCCCCTCCTCAGCCTCATCCAAGCCGCCTTTGCCTCAGTGAACTCCTCCAACCCCAATTTTACCTCCTCCTGCTGGCTCTGCCTCTCCACCTCTTCCTCACTATACGAGCCCGTTGCCTCCAACCTCTCCTTTTCAGAAAGCACAGAAGACAGCCCCTCGGAATGCAGTTGGAATACCTCTGCCGTTCCCCTGACCTTTCATTCAGTCTCCTATACGGGAAAGTGCGTCCGCCCTCGCTCCAGTAACTCTCCCGACCTCACTGCCTGTGCCAGCTACTCATCTCCCAGTAGCTCGGCAAAATTTCTCATTCCTCATAACTCCTCCCAATGGCTCTGCTCCTCTACAGGACTTACCCCCTGTCTCAGCACAAATATCATCAGCGAATATAAAGAAACTTGCCTCCTAATTGTCCTTATCCCTAGGGTTTTATACCACAGCGAAGAAGACTTCTTCCTCCGTCTGGAAAGAACTGCAGCTCCTGCCCTTCTGCAAAAGCGAGAGCCCATCACCGTCCTTACAATTGCCTCCCTCCTAGGTCTTGCCGGCGCTGGCACCGGAATCGCTGCACTAGCCAGTCAAGGCTCCGCCCTAACTCACCTCAGGGCGGCTGTTGACGAGGACATTCGTCACCTACAAAACGCTATTTACCATCTAAAAAATTCTGTCAATTCCCTCTCTGAAGTCGTGCTCCAAAACCGCCGAGGTCTTGACCTTCTCCTCCTCAAAGAAGGAGGCCTCTGCGCCGCCCTAGGAGAAGAGTGCTGTGTTTATGCCAATTCCACAGGTCTCGTCGAGGACAGCCTGAAAAGGGTCCGAGAGGGACTGGAAAAGCGTAAAAGAGATCGTGAAGCCACCAATTATTGGTCCAGTTTTTTCACTCCCATCCTCCCGTACATCCTTCCTTTTCTTGGCCCCCTATTAATAATTATTCTAGCTCTTATCTTAGGACCCTGCCTCATCCGCAAAATTGTCCAGCTTGTAAGGAAACAAACAGATGCCCTTTTTTCCTCGTTCGTGCAAATCCAGTATCAGCGGCTCGCCACCTCTGAAGCCCCCCACTCCAAGATGACAGCCAACCCTCCGCGACCTCAACGCCACCGGTCAACCCGCCGACCGCGAGGCCCTTCTCAATCACCTGAACATCGCTCTCACCTCGAGTTCCAGCTTCTCTGAACCCCTGAACTTTAAACCCCTGAACTTTAAACCCCTGAACTTTAAACCCCTCACCTTCGCCCAGCCCGCTGCAGCGAAGCCCTTGTCGAGCGCCCGGGCACCACACCAACACTGAGCTCCAGCCTCGCTGAGCCACCGTCAACCCCTTTTTCCCTTCCCTGACCTCCCCCTTCCCTCACCCTTAGCGGGCCTCTCCGGTAAAGCCTCTTCCTCTAATTAGAAAAGAAAGGGGAATTGCGGGGACTGAGCTTGTGCCTCGACTTACCAGGCCTGGGCCAGGGGACTTGATATCACCCCCTGGGGAGGGTAGTAGGTACGGGCGTGAGTGCCCTCTGCAGCCCCCCCGAGCCTGAGGAGCGAGGTCAAGGCAGCTCCCTTTTCCTCACCCAAAATGCCACTGGCAGGGGAGGCTTGCCGGAGGAAACCGCCTTTCTCCCAACTGCCCTTTCCCCACTTCCTTATCTTACCCACATACTCCCTTGTGCCAAGGCCACTCCTGCCACCGCCAGCGCGCATGCACCGTGGCCAGAACAACCCCCCGCCCGCTGCAACGGCTCCTGCGTCCTCTCAGAACCAATCCTAGCCCCTCTTCCTTCAGTATTGCCATTTTAGGCTACTTCACCTCCTTTCCAGCCCTGCCCTTCTTACCAGCCTATATAACCTGTGATCACCCCTGAATAAATCTCTTTGGCGCATACTCCTACTGGATGAAGAGTGTTTTTGTCCTTATCGCCGCCCTCCATACCTTGCACGCCTCTCGCCGAGGACCTTGGCCACGTCCTCCGCCTCGCCCTCGCCTCCGGGAAAGAGCCCCCGCCGCCGGTACCCTTTAAGCAGCCCCGAGAGCTGAGGGCTCGGCTACCGGCCGCCACTCCCCCTAGAAGCAGTAACCCCGACCGCAGTATATACCCAGACAAACCAAAAGCAGGGACTCAAACAGACATTTGCACACTGTTGTTCATAGTACCATTATTCACTATTGTCAAATGATGGAAACAACCCAAGTGTCAACCAATTGAAGAATGGATAAACAAAATGTGGTATTTAAGTTCAACAGAATATTATTCAACTGTAAGAAGGAATGAAGTCCCAATGTATATGAGAACCTGGATGAACCATGAGAATCTTATGTTAAGTGAAATAAGCCATACACAAAAGGACAAATATAGTCTGATCTCATTGATATGAACTAATTATAATAAACAAACTCAAAGAGTCAGAATTTAGAATATAGGTTATCAGTGGATAGAATGGGGTAGAGAAAGGAAAGCTGATACTTAATTTGTGCAGAATTTCTATTTAGGTTGATTGTAAAGTTTTAGAAATGGATGGTGGTGATGGTAGCACATTTTTTGTTTTGAGTGGCATTAACAGCACTGAAATATACATATGGATGTTGTTAAAAATTTTGGGTCATGTGTTGCTAGAAGGAAATTTAGAAGATAAAGCACAGGACTGTATAACAGTAAATGCTGTGGTAGACAATAGAATGTGGTTAATACTATAAAGACAAGAATGTTCTTTCATCAATTGTAACAAATGTACACTATTACAAGGTGTTAATAATAAGGGGATATATGGGTAAAATACACCTAAAATAAGTTATGGGCTAAAGCATCAGAAATGTTTTAATATTCTTTCAGCAATTGTAACAAGGGTATCATACCAATGCAAAATGTCACTAATAAGGGGGTATATTGGGACATTGTATTTTTACATGTCTTTTCTGTAAATCTATGACCTCTCTAATTAAAAAAATAACAAAAAATATGCTAAGTGAAAGAAACCAGATATAAAATACTATTTGTTGTATGATTACATTTATATAAATTGTAAATATAAATAAATTTATAGAGACAGAATTAGACTGGTGGTTTTGTAGGGTTGGGATTGAGAGGTGAATGCTAAGGTGTATGGGGTTTTTGTTTTTGGAGTAATGAAAATTTTCTAAAATTGATGTGGTGGTGAATGCACAACTCTGATTATACTAAAAGCCATCGATTGTACACTTTGGATGGATTGTATGGCATGTGAATATATATCTCAATAAAACTGCATTAAAAAATTCTTGGCTGACAAACCTTATAGACAATTAGCAAATCCTATCTGCAAACTCTTCTGAAAGTATCCAGAATCAGACCACTGTTTTCTACCTCTGTTGCCAGCTCCCTGATGGAAGGCACCTGTCCTCTCCCTGGATCATGGCAGATTTTTCCAGCCTTTTTGGTCAGAACTCCCCATGGCAGCCCCAATGCTCCTGATAAAATATATAATCAAGCTGGCATTCACTCTGTCCTTTAAACATCTCCAGTGGCTTCCCATCTCACTCATAGAGAAGCACCAATGAACTAAAAATGTCTAATAGAGCCTTAGGCCATGTGCCCATACACACCTGGGCCCTCATCTCTTCCACCCCTCACACACTCCACCAGAGCCACCATGAACTCTGTGAGTCTAGAACATGTCAGGCCCTTTATGTTCCAGGGATTTTGTTGTACCCCCTGCCTTGGATGCTGTTTCCCCAGACATCCACATCCTGGCCCCTGGCCTTTTTCAGGAAAGCTTCTGTGCTGGTTTGAATTTGTTGTGTACCCTATGAAAGACTATGTTCTTTTAATCCACTCTTGTGGGGGCAGATCTACTGTGGATGGGACATTTTGATTAGAATATTTCCATGGAGATGTGACCCTGCTCATTCAAGATGGGTCTTAATCCTTTACTGGAGTCCTTTAAGAGAGCCCATGGAGAGAGAGAGAGAGTCCACTGAAGCTGAGAGAGACATTTTGGAGAGAAGCTAAGATATGCAATCCAGAGTTTGCTCCCAGGAGAAGTGAAGAGAACCCACAGGAACAGAGAGAAGCTAAGAGAGATGCTTAGAGAGAAAGCAACCAGAGACATTTTGGTAAAAGCCATGGAAATCAGAAGCTAAACCTGGAAGAGGACCAGCAGACTCCAGCCATGTTCCTTCTCATGTGACAGAGGAACCTCAGCTGCCATCAGCCTTTCTTCAGAGAAGGTATCATCATGCTGATGCCTTAATCAGGACAATTTCAAGTCCTTAGAACTGTAAACTTGTGAATGGATAAAACCCCATTGCAAAAGCCAATCCATATCTGGTATATTGCCTTTCTGGCAGCTTTAGCAAACTGAAGCACCTTCCCTGACCACACTATTAAAAATTGCAATCTCCCCCAACTTTCATTCCCTATTTTCCCAGCTAGGCTATTTGTCAACTTAATATTTATCATCATACATGATAAATAAAATCTAATAGGTCCAACTGGAGGTGCCTGTACTAAGCCCCATGTCAGCAAAACCAAAATCTGAGTAGTTTTCTATTTCTTGTACATACCAGGCTCACCTGGAAAACCAAATTTAGGCCATCCAAACAGCTATCACTACTCCCTATTCTTAGGCCAGCTTAATTCCTCATTACTAAGCAACTGCCCATGCTAACCATATTAGGAATGTAGTCTGCACTCACAAATGAATTTTTCCTCCAGATGTACTCTGCTTGTCTGTCTATAAAAGGCTGTTGCACTCTTTAGTTCAGCAGAGTGCTTCTCTATTTCAAGGCAATTGGAACCTCCCCAATGTGTGAATTGATTGACTAAATCTCTGTGGGATCAAGCCAATTCTTGCTCAAGTTTTTGTTTTAACACACATTATATAAAATATAGCTTGTTTCTTTTTTCTTTTCACCCACGGGACTGCAAGCTCCATGAGGGCAGTGACTTGTGTTTTGCTTACTGCTGCATCCCCAGCTCCTAGGGCAATGCTCAATGTAGTGTAAGCACTCAACATTTGTTACCTAAATAAATGGGAGCTGTTTTTAATATGATTATTTCTGGGTACAACATACTTGACTCCACTAATTGCAAGTTCTCCAACATGTAATGAAATCCAAAATCTCAATGATTTAACACTACCAGGCAATGGAGAAATTAAGCCAGGATGTATGTGGGTGTGTGTATATATAACTGAAACAGAAGTTTTGTAAAATAATGACTTCACTATATTGATATACCCTATCTTCTATGCTGTTAGTACATTTCACTGATTCTAAGGGGCCTGCTTATATTCAGTTTCATATTTACATTTTAACATCCCTGAAATCAGATTAAATCTCTCAATAGCATTTCACTGGTTTCTTTGGCAGGATATATTCTTTTCAATTTATAGCAGTCCCCAAAATAATACATTGTATAATTCATGGCATCTTAGAGTCAATTAAAAACTCTTTCCTTTTTGTATGTTGATTGCAGCTCATAAAATTGATTTCACAGTTCACTGGTGTGATGCTAGCTACATTTTGGCAAAAAATTGGTTTAAGTCAAGAATTGGCAAATCAGCCTGCCCTGTTTTTGTAGACTAGGAAGCTAAGGATGAAACTTTAATGTTACTTACTTTTTAAATGTTTTTTTTTACATTGTGAAGGTTCTTTACATTTTAAAAAGCATTTTCTTACTTTTCAATTTTGGAACAAAGATCAAAAGTAGAATATTTTGTGACACTTGTAAGTTATATGAAATTCAAATATCAGTGTTGTAAAAAAGAAATAAAGCAAAATACAGCTATTATGGCTAAGAAATTTGAAAGGGAGTCAGGAGGTCATTCTTGAGATTAGTCTCAGGCAAATATCAGCCAGATTTCACAAACTGCCAAAGTATGCAAAGCCTCAAGCAACAGTGTTTCTCAAAACCCTGAGGACATGCTGACCATAAAAAACCTCAACATAAAGAACTCAGCTAATTATCTAACCTGAAGGACAATAGGTGAATTCCAAATATCCACCAACCACGAACAATTTGACTGGAAAAGCCAAGATAGGAAATGTTTTGGGTTGCTACTTAAATCTGTGCTCCAGAATTGCAATTCTAAGATCCCCAGAAATTGCCTTTTTGCCTTGCAGATCAGTTTGTTATTTCTAGGTTGACAGCAACTATAAATAAAGTTTTTTCAGAACACAGCCATGATCATTGATTTACTGCTGACTGTAGCTGCTTTCACATTGACTGCTATAACCGAGCAGGATAGAAATAGTTGCAAAGCTAGTAAGGCCCACATAGCCTAAAATATTAACTAAGTGGACCTGCTGCAATCCAACTCCTGGTTTGAGAGAAGCAACATGGAGGATACCAAATTTCTCAGCTCACCAGTTCCTGAAGTTGTGTGTCCTGATAATTTGGTGTGGCTCAATATTTTCCAACTGGAGTCACAGGGAGGGTGAAATTAAAGTGCCTCCTCCTCACGGAGCAATTTCTCCACGGTACAGCCTGTCTTATTCTGTGTTTGCACAGCTCTCACCTCGCTCTCCAAAAAAGGGTCTGAGACTCGGACAGAAGATTCCAGCCCTATTTAAAACCCAGGTAATCCTATCAATAACAGGCACACTGGGCTCCAATCACTTTCCTGCACCAGTATGTCCTGACTAGATTAGGGGCGTGGTTGACAAAACCTTCCTTCCAGTGCATCAAAGGAAAGAATGTGGGCGGGGCCAGGGGCCAGGTCAGAGCGCCTTATCCGGTGGGGTCCAGTGGTGGGCGGCTACGTCCTCTCTGAATTTCCCAGAGCCCAACCACCTCACCTGGAGTTCGCCAGGGTCCTGATCTTTTTGGGGGTGGGCAGTGGGGTCCACACAGCAGTTCAGACAGGGCTGGAGCAGGGGTAAAGGACCTAAAATGGGAAGAAGCCTTTCCAGATGCAGTTTGTTATTTCTAGGTTTGACAGTGTCTGTAAGTAAAGTTTTATTAGAACACAGCCATGATCATTGGCTTACTGCTGTCTGTGGCTGCTTTCACATTGCTCCACTCCTGCAGTGTTAAAGTAGTTGCAATACTAGTATGGCCTGTATAGCCTAACATATTTATTATTTGGCCCTTCCTGTATCCAACCCCTGGTTTAAGAGAAACAGCATGAAGGATACCAAATTTATTAGCTCATCAGTTCCTGAATTCCAAAGAACTAAAACCAGCCTGTGTCCAGTCCTGGGGCAGCCCAAAGGTGAGCCCTGCCCTTTGGATGGATGGATGGTTGGTCTATATTTAATCCCCCCCAGTGTTTTTTATGCATAAGGCCATTCTCTTCTTAAGCCATATCCCCCAGGTCCCAAGATGATATCCTGGCTGCACTGTGGCCTCTCAATGTCTTCCTGTCTGCACACTCCCAACTCCCCCTCCCCTTCCCCATTTTCTAGACTTGAATCTTGGGCTTTCCTTCCCACCTCTACTGTCCTTTGCAGAAAGATTACCCAAGGTAAGGAGGGCTCCAAGCTTTCCATGACAGGCAGGAAGCCACAGAATTAAAGTCAAAATCCACTTGCAAATAAAATGTTCTAAAGTGCCATAACAGTATATAATTTTTAAAATACTGTACCAGTTTGGAAGTATTATGCCTCCCAAAGTGTCATGTTCTTTAATGAAATCTTGTGGCAGCAGATGTATTGGTGTCTATTAGGTTAGAATGTTTGGATTAGGTTCTTTCCATGGAGATGTGACCCACCAAACTGTGCATAATTCCTTTGATAAGATTATTTCCATGGAGGTGTGGTCCCACCCATTCAGTATGGGTCTTGATTTAATCACTGGAGTCCTATAAAACAGCTCACAAACAGAAGGACCTCAGAGCAGCTGAGAGGGACATTTTGGAGATGGCTGCTGAAAGCAGGCTTTGGCTGTCACCTTGCAGATGCTAGCCCAGTGTTTGCTCCAGAGAAGCTAAGAGAGGACAAAACACCCCAAGAGCAACATTTTGAAAAAGCAGAATTGCTGAGAGAGGAGGTGGAACACAATCTGGGATCAGCGATGACAGCCACATGCCTTCCCAGCTAACAGAGGTTTTCTGGACACCATTGCCCTTCCTTCGGTGAAGGTATACTCATATTGATGCCTTAATTTGGACATTTTCATGGCCCTAAGACTGTAAGTTTGTAAACAAATAAACCCCTTTTACATAAGCCTATCTATTTCTGGTGATTGGCCAAATGGCAGCATTAGCAAACCGGAACAGAGTCCATATCCACAAAGTGTAGATGGGTTGGGCATGGGACCCAGCTTAGAACCCATATACATGTGGGGTAGACAGTTGAAGACTGGGGCATGGCTCAAGCCCATATCCCCACCGTGTGGAGGGTTGAAGGCTGGGGCACAGCTCGAACCCATATCCCCACAATGTAGAGGGGTGAAGGCTGGGGCACGGCTCAGATCCCATATCTGTTGTAGATGAGTAGACGCTGGGGGCCTAGCTCAGACCCATATCACAACAGTGTCAATGGTAGAGACTGGTCCTGGCTCAGAGCCCATATCTGCTCAGTGTAGACAAGGGGAGCATGGGACCCAGATTGGGGCCCATATACCTGTGGTGTAGACATGAGGAGCTTGGGGTTCCATTTAGACCCCATATACTTTGGGGTAAACAGGTAGAGGTTGTGGTGTGACTCAGAGGCTATATGCCTGAAAGTTAGACATGTGGAAGCTCAGGCCTAGCTTGGAGCCCAAATTCCAATAAAGTAGATGGGTGGGGGCCTGGGGCCTTGCTTGGAGCCCATGTAAATGTGGTATAGACAGGTGGAAGCTGGCACCTGACTTGGAGCCAAAATAACTGTGACATAGACAGAAGGATGAGTGCAGCCCAGCTTGGAGCCCGTATATCTATGAGGTAGATGGCTGGAGGCCAGGACCCAGCTCAGAGCCCATATACCCGCAGTGTAGATGGGTATAGGCTGGACTGGGGTGGATCCCATATCAACACAGTGTAGTCAGGTGGAGGCATGGGGCTCAGCTTGGAACCCATATATATGAGTGGTAGACAGGTGGAGGCTGGGGTCTGGCTAGAGCCCATATCCCCACTGTGTAGACAGGTGGGGGCTGGGGCCCAGCTTTGAGCCCACATAACTGTGGGGTAGACAGTTAGAGGCTGGATCCCGGGTCAGAACTGATATCCCCACAGTGTAGACAGGTGGGGGCTGGGGCCCAGCTTTGAGCCCACATAACTGTGGGGTAGACAGGTAGAGGCTGGGGCCCGGGTCAGAACTGATATCCCCTCAATGTAGACAGGTGGAGCCTATAGCCCAGCTTGGAGCCCATATCCCCACAGTGAAGACAAGCAGAGGCTGGGGCCCAGCTTGTAGCCCATATCCTGCAATGTGGACAGGTTTGGCTTGGGGCCTGACTTGGAGCCCACATAGTTGAGGTGTAGATAGGTGGAGGATAGGGACTGGCTCAGCCCAAATAACTGTGCTAGAGATAGGAGGAGACATGGGGCCAGGTTGGAGTACTTATATCTGTGGGTTAGATGGGTGGAGTCTGGAGCCCAACTCGGGGCCCAAATCCCCACAGTGTAGATGGATGTAGGCCGGGGCCCACCTTGGAGCCCATTTACTTATGTAGAAAGGTGGAGGCTGGGGCCCAGCTTGGAGCCCATATTCCTGCAGTGTAGAGGGGTGGAGGCCTGGGGCCTGCCTCAGAGCCCATATACCTGTGGGGTAGGTGGGTAGAGGCTGGCGTCTTGTCTCAGAGCCCATATCCCCACTGTGTATATGGGTGGATGCAGGGTTCAGCTTGGAACCCATGTATCTGTGGTGTAGACAGGTGGAGACTGAGGACCGGCTTGGAGCACATATCCCTATGGCATGGGTAGGGGAAGGCTTGGGCCCGGCCTGGGTATAGGATTGGAGAGCACAGGGCTCCTGAAATCCCCTCTGCCCTTGAACCCTCCACCCCCAGCATACACGGCTTCCCTTTTCTTTCCCTACAGGCTCTGAGAGTGGAGGCAGCGCAGTCTCTGTCCTTAACCCAGAGGGTCCCCTGCTCTGGAAGGGTCTCAGCTGGGGCCTCCTGACCCTGCCCCAACCTACAGGCATGGGTGAGCGGGCAGGGCCCATGGGGGCCATACACAACACCCCCCGCCCCATGCTCAGGACCCTGGGACACAGGCATGTGTGTGTAACGGGGAACAGTTTTCCCATTTGATGAATATTTCTCAGGGTCTCCCAGTGCCAGAAAACTGTTTTTCAATACAAAATTCTCTTTACGTTAAAAAAAAAAAAAAAGCTCCTGTTTACATAAGAAATACATAAATAGTGCGTTGTCTGCTACACTTTTAAAGCCTTCACTAATTAACGATCAGGGCACAGATGCACAAAAAGCAAGTCAGATGCTTTCACGAGGTTAAGCTCCCCACTTCCCACCAGCCACAGGTTTACCAATTAACACCCCATTCACCAAGTCACTCGCTAACTAACCAGCATGGACGCTGACCACTGGGCCAAAGAGCCAGCCCTGGGGGTCCACTGCTGAAGTGGGTCAGTAAGCTGCCAGGAACCCTCCCATGGCCGCCTCTCCCTCCCGGGCCTGCTCCTGCCTCTGCCTGCGGCTGCACCTGCACCACCAATGGGACACCCCTGGCGCCCCCTTCCCACCCCTACCTGCTTCCCCAGGCGCCAGGGCTCCTCAGTCAGGGAGAGAAGCAGCTGAACTTGGCAAAGTCCTTTGTAGGAATCGGAGCTAACAAGATCAGGTGCTAGGCACCTGGCTGCAACAGTTCTCTCTGTGCCGGGCTTTCACTGCCAACCTCCCAGCGTTGGCGTGGCTGGCGCGCGGGGAGCGGGCCATCTGACATTCGTCTACAAGCAGGGAGCACTGGGGACCACAGGCGG
>NW_023637601.1:280724-290246 GCF_015220235.1 Choloepus didactylus
CATCTATTTGGTTACAAAGTTCCAGTCTTAAGGCCATGAAAATGTCTAAAAAAGGCATCAACATGAGTATACCTTCACTGAAGGAAGGCCAATGGTGTCTGGAAAACCTCTGTTAGCTGGGAAGGCATGTGGCTGGCGTGTGCTGATCCCTGGTTGTGTTTCAGCTCCTCTTTCAGCTCCTGTGCTTTCTTCAAAATGTTGCTCTTGAGGTGTTTTGTCCTCTCTTAGCTTCTCTGGAGCAAACACTGGACTAGCATCTGCAAGGTGACAGCAAAAGTCTGCTTTCAGCAGCCATCTCCAAAATGTCCCTCTCAGCTGCTCTGAGGTCCTTCTGTCTGAGCTATTTTATAGAACTCCAGTGATAAATCAAGACCCACCCTGAAATAGGTGGGCCCACACCTCCATGGAAATAATCTAATCAAAGGTATTACCCACAGTTGGGTAGGTTGCATCTCCCTGGATACAACCTAATCCAAAGTTTCTAACCTAATCAATGCTCATATGTCTGCCCTCACAAGACTGCATTAAAGAACATGCTGTTTGGGGGAACATAATACATCCAAAACAGCACAGCCTCCGAGCTGGGCTCCAGCTTCCTCCCGTCTACAACGTGGGGATATCGGCTTTGAGCCACCTGTCTACCCCACAGGTATATGGGCTCCAATCTGGGTCACAGCCTATACTTAACACTGTGGGTATTTGGGCTCTGAGTCAGATCCCAGCCTCCAACTGTCTACACCACAGTTACATAGGTTCAAAGCTGGGCCATAGCATCCACCTGTCTTTACCACAGGTATATGGGAAGGTGAGCCCCAGCCTGTACCCATTTACAGTGTGGGGATATGGGCTCCAAGCCTGTGCCCAGCCTCCAACAATTTCCCCCACAGTTATATGGGCTTTGGCCTGGGCCCCATGACTCCACATATCTAGAGAAAAGTTATTTGGGCTCTGAGCTAGTCCCCAGCCTCCAGCTATCTACACCACAGTTACAATGGCAACAAGCCAGGCCCCACACCCAAAGCCATCTATATTGTGCGAATATGGGATCCAAGCCTGGGCCCAGCCTCCCCCCATCTATAGTGTGGGGCTATGGACCCCAAGTTGGGCCCCAATCTCCACCTGTCTACCCCTCAGATAT
Source organism: Choloepus didactylus (assembly GCF_015220235.1). Taxonomy (NCBI): domain Eukaryota; kingdom Metazoa; phylum Chordata; class Mammalia; order Pilosa; family Megalonychidae; genus Choloepus; species Choloepus didactylus. The sequence continues at coordinate 281,863 of NW_023637601.1, forward strand.
ATGGGCTTCAAGCTGGGCCCCAGCCTCCCCTCGTCTACACCATGGGGACATGGGCTCTGAGCTGCGCCCTAGCCTCCATCTGTCTACACTCTGAGGATATGTGCTCTGAGCTGGGCCCAAACATCCATCCATTTACCCCACAGGTATATGGGCTCTGAGACAGGCCCAACCTCCACCTTTCTACACCAGTTATATGGGATCAAAGCTGGGCCACAGCGTCCCCAGTCTAGACCATGGGTATATGGGCTCAATGATTGGCCCCATCCTACACAGGTGTATATCCTGGTGTTATTGGCTCCAAGCCAGGCCTTAGCCTCCAACAATCTATCACACAGTTATATGGGCAATGAGCCAGGCCCCATGCCCAAAGCCATCTATATTGTGGGAATATGGGCTCCAAGCCTGGGCCCAGCTTCCACCTGTCTATAGTGTGGGGATATTGGCTCTGAGATTGGACCCAGCCTCCACCTGTCTACACTGTGGGGATATGGGCTCCAAGTAGGGCCCCACTTTCTCCCTGTCTACCCCACAGTTATATGGGCTCTAACTGGGCCCGAGCCTCCACCTGTCTGTCCCTCATGTATATGGGTCCCAAACAGAGTCCCACACCTCCACCCGGCTACAATGTGTGGATGTGGGATCCGACCTGGGCCCAGCCTGTACTCTTCTACACTGTGGGAATATGGGCTATGAGCTGGGTCCCAGCCTCCAGCCATTTACCACACAGATATCTGGGCTCCAAGCTGGACCACACGTATCCACCTGTCTACACCACAGTTATTTGTGCTCCGAGTTAGGCTCCAGGCTTTACCTGTCTAGACCACAGGTATACAGGCTCCTAGCCGGGCCCCAGCCTCCACTGTCAACCCTATAGGTATATGGGTTCCAAGGTCGGTCCCAGCCCCCAGCATCTACATTGATGGGATATGGGCTTCAAGCCATGCCCCAGCCTCCACCTGTCTTCATTGCAGGAATATGGGCTTTGAAATGGGCCCCAGCATCCAGCTGTCTACACCAAAGTTCTATGGGCTCCATGCTGGGTCCTAGCCTTCACCTCTCTTCAGTATGGGGATAGGGGCTCTGAGCTGGTCCCCAGCCTCCATCCATCTACCCCACAGTTATATGGGCTCCAAGCTTGACAGATGCCTCCACCTGTCTACCCAACAGGTATATGGGCTCATAGCCGGGCCCCAGACTCCACTGTCTACATTGTGGGAATATGGGTTCCTTGCCAGGCCCAGCCTCCATCCATCTTCTCCACAGGTATATGGGCTCCAAGCTGGGCCCCAGCATCCATCTGTCTACACCGCAGGTATATTGGATCCAAGTTGGACCCAACAACTCCACATATCTACACATAGGGATATGGGCTCTAGCCGGGCCACAGCTGCCACCTGCCTATATTGTGGGGATAAGGGCTCCATGCTGGGCCCCAGTTGTCACCTGTCTATCCCACAGGTATATGGGTTCCAATCAGGGACCCAGACTCCACACATCTATCCCATAGATACATCAGCTCCATGCTGTTCCCTAGCATCCACCCGTCTATACCACATGTATATGGGCTCTGATTCAGGCCCCAGCCTCCACCTGTCTACCCCCACAGGTATATGGGCTCCAAGATGGGCCCAAGCATCCATCCATGTCTATTGCGGGGATATGGACTCCGAGCCTGTCCCCAACCACCAACTGTCTACACTCTGGGGATATGGGCTCCAAGCCTGGCACCAGCCTCAACCCATCTGCATTGTGGAAATATGGGTGCTGAACCAGGCCACAGCCTCCACCTGTTTATACCACAGTTATATGGGCTCCAAGATGGGTGCCCCACAACCACCTGTCTACACAGTGTGATATGTGCTCCGAGCTGGGCACCAGCATTTCCCAGTCTGAACTGTGGGGATAGGGACTCTGAACTGGGCTGAAGTGTCCACTATCTACCTGACATGTACATGGCCTCCAAGCTAGGCTCCAGCCTCCACCCATCTACACTGTGGGATATGGGATCAGAACCTGGCCACAGGCTATATCTGTCTACCTCACAAGTATATGAGTTCCAAACTGGGCCTCAGATACCACCCGTCTACACTGTTGGGATATGGGCTCCCAGCCATACCCCAGACTCCTCCCAACTACACTGTGAATATATGGGTTCAGCCAGGACCTGTTTACCACTCATGTATATGGGCTCCAAGCTCTGCCCCACACCTCCAGCTGTTTACACCACAGATATTTGGACTCTGAGCCAGGCTGTAGCCTAGACCTGTCTACACCATAGGTATATGGGCTGTGAGCCATGCCTGAGCTTCCACCTAACAATGCTACTGGTATCTGGGTTCTGAGATGGGCCCCAGCCCCACACATCTGCATTGCAGGAATACTGTCTCCAGGCCAGGCCCCCAAATCCACATGTGTACCCCACAGGTATATGGGCTCAGAGCCATGCCCCAGCCTGCACCCATTTATATTGTAGGAGTATGGGTTCTCAGATGCACTCTGGCCCCTGCCAACTATGCCATAGATATAAGGGTTCCAAGCAGGACAACCCACCTCCACCTATCTACACCACATTTATTTTGGTTCAGAGCTCTGCTCTAGCCTCGATCTGCCTACACCACAGGTATATGGGCCCTGAGCCAGGTCCCAGCCTCCACCTGACACTCCTACTGGTCTCTGGGTTCCAAGCTGGGCCCCAGCCTCCACCTATCTACACTGCAGGAATATGGGTTCCAAGATGGGTCCCAGCCTCCACCAGTCTAAATTATAGGGATACGGCTTCAAGCTGGGCCACATTCTCCAACTGTCTACACTGTGGGGATTTGGACTCTGAGCCAGACCCCTGGCCTCCACATCTCTTACACCAGCATTATCTGGGCTTCCACCCAGGCCCCATGCCCCCACCCATCAACATTAGGGGATTTGGGCTCCAAACTGAGTCCTAAATTCCACACGTCTACACTGTGGTGATGTGGGGTTTGAGTAGCGTCCAGCCTCCTCCTCTCTACCCCACAGGTATATGGGCTACAAGATGGACCTCAGCCTCCATCTACCAAACCACAAATATGGGCTTTGAGCTTTGCCCCACCAACCACCTGTCTATACTACAGGAATATGGGCTTCAAGCTAGGCCCCAGCTTCCACATGTCTACACTGTTAGGATATCAGCTTCGAGCCTGGCCCCACATATTCACCTGTCTACACTGTGGGGATATGCGCTCTAGCTGGACCCTGCTGCCACCTGTGTGTCCCTCATGTGTATGGGTTCCAAGCTGGGCCCCAGCCTCCACCTGTCTACACTGAGGGGATATCACCTTTGACCCTGACCCCAACTACCAACTGTCTACCCCACAATTATATGGGCTTAATGTTGGGCCCCAGTCTCCACCTGTCGACACCACAGGTATATGGGCCCAGCTGCCTACACCAGTCTACACTGTGGGTATATGGGTTGCTTGCCATGCCCCAGCCTCCCTGCATCTACCCAACAGGTTTATTGGCTCCAAGCTGGGCCCCAGGCACACACCTGTCAATACTACAGTTGTTCCGTCTCTGAACCTGGGCCCAGGCTCCACCTGCCAACACCACAGTGATATGGGCTCCAAGCTAGGCCCCAAGCCTCCACCTGTCTATACTGTGGAGATATGTTTCCTGAGCCAGGCCCCTCTCTCCACCTGCTACCCCAGATGTATATGGACCCCAAGCTGGGATCCAGCCTCAAATTATCAACACTACAGGTATATGTGTTCCAAGCTGGGCCCCAGCCTCCACACATCTACATTGAGGGCATATGGGTTGCAAGATGGGTCCCAGCAGCCATCTGTCTACCCACAGTTATTTCAGCTCCATGCTGGGCCTCAGCCTCCACCTGTCTACACCATAGGTATTTGTGCTCCAGACCAGCTCCAGCCTCCACCCATCTGTACTGTGGTGATATGGTTCTGAGCTGGGCCCTAGCCCTCACCCATCTACCCCACAGGTATATGGGCTCCAAGCTCTCCACAGTCTACACCTGTCAACACTGTAAGGATATGGGTTCTGAGCCGGGCCCTAGCCTCCTCCTGTCTACACCACAGGTACATAGGCTCCAAGCTGGGCCCCAGACTCCACCTGTCTACACCACATGTATATGAGTTCCAAGCTTGGCACCAGCATACCCCCTGTCTACACTTTCATGATTTGGGCTCCAAGCTGGGCCCCAGGATCCAACTGTCTGTACTTTGGGGATATGGGCTTCGAGCCAGGCCCCAGCATCCACCTGTCTCCCACAGAGTTATATGGGTTCCAAGGTGAGTCCCAGCCTCCCCCTGTCTGCACCGTAATTATTTGGGCTTGGCCTGAGGTCAAACTCATGTGCAATCTGGGGATATGGGCTGTGAGCCAGACCCCAGCCTCCATCTGTCTACACCACAGCTGTATTGCTCCAAGCTGGGCTGCATGCCTACAACCAACTACACTGTGGGTTATGGGACTGGAGCTGGTCCCCGGGCTGTACCTGTCTGCACCACAGGTATGTGGTATCTGAGCCAGGCCCTAGCCTCCACCCATCTACATTGCTGAAATGGGCTGCAAGCAAAGTTGCAGCCTCTACCAGTGTGGATTGTGGTAATAATGGCTCTGAGTCAGGCCCGAGGCTCCACCTCTCTAGCCCACAGCTGTATGGGCTCCAAGCTGGGCCCCACACCTCAATCCATGTACACTGTGGGGATAGTGGCTCCAATCAGACCCCAGCCTCCAGCTCTCTACACTGTGGGGATATTGACTTTGAGCCATGCCCTAGCCTCCACCTGTCTACCCCACATGTACATGGGCTCCAAGATGTGCCCCAGCCTCTACCTGTCTACACTACAGATACATGGGATCCAAGCTGGACACCAGCCTCTACCAGTCTACACCACAAATATATTGGCTCCAAGCTTACCCCACACCTCCACCTGTCTAAACCAGTTGTTTGGGCTCCAAGCCAGGCCCAGCCTCCACCGTCTACATTGCAGTAAAATGGGCAATGAGCAGGGTCCCAACTTCCCCTTGTCCTCCCCAGAGATATAAGGGCTCCAAGCTCAGCCCCATGCCTATACCGGTCTACACTGTGGGGATATGGGCTCTGAGCCAGACCCTGTCCTCCATGTGTCTTCCAGGCAGGTATATGAGCTCCAAGTTAGACCCCATCCTCCATCTCTCTAGACCAGAGTTATATGGGCTCCAAGCCAGCCCACAGGCACCTCCTGTCTACATTTTGGGAATAAGGGCTCCAAGCTGGACCCCAGACTCCACCTGTCCACACCACAGGTATATGGGCTCCAGGCTCTTTGCAGCCTCTACCTGTCTACACCACAGGTATATGTGCTTGAAGCTGGGCACCAGCCTACACCTGTCTAAAGTGTGCGGATATGGTATCCAAGCCAGGCCCAGTCTCCACCAGTCTACACAAGTATATATGCTGCAAGCCGGGCCCAGCCTACCACCATCTACATTGCAGAATATGGGCTCTTAGCCAGGCCATAGCCAACACCCATCTATACTGTGGGGATATGGGCTCCGAGCCAGGCCACAATCTCCACCTGTCTACACCACAGTTATATGGGATCTGAGCTGGCCCCAGCCCCCACCTGTGTACCCCATAGGAATATGGGGCCAAGTTGGGCCTAAGGACAGTGTCTATATTGTGAGGATATTGGCTCCAAGCCTTGCCCCAGCCCCCCCATTTACCCTGTGGGGATACAGGTTCCAAGCTGGACCCAGCCTCCATCTGTTACAATGTGGCAATATTGTGGCCTCCACCTGTCTAAACCACAGGTATGTGGACTCAAAGGTCGGTTCCATGCCTCTACCATCTACACCATTGGTGTATGGGCTCCGTGCTGGACCCCAGCCTCTACCTGTCTAAACCACTGGCATATGAACTCCAAACTGGGCCCCAGCATAAAAGCATCTACCATGAGGGAATATGGGCTTCAAACGAGGCCCACCCTCCACCTGTCTACACCACAGTTATATTGACTCCAAGCTGGGCCCTAGGGCTGCCACCCATCTAAATTGAGGGAATATAGTGTCAGAACCAGGCGCAGTCTCCACCCACAAACACTGTGGGGATGTGGGCTCCAGGCTGGGCCCCACTCTCAACCTGCCTACCCCACAGGAATGTTGGCTCCACACTGGCCCCATCCACCACCTGTCTACTCCACAGTTATTTCAGCTTCAAGAAGGGCTCTCACCTCCATCTGTGTACACTGTGGTAATATGGGCTCCAAGTTAGGCCCCAGCCACCACCTGTCTACCCCACAGTGATATGGGCTCCAAGCAGGGCCCTGGGCCTCCACCCGTGCACATTGTGGGGATATGGTATCCAAGCCGGACCCCAGCATCTACCTGTCTACCCTCTAGGTGTATGGGTGCCAAGCTGGGAACCAGCCTCCACACATCTATCCCACAGGTATAGGGGCTCCATGCTGGACCGTAGCATCCACCCATCTACACCACATGTGTTTGGGCTCTGAAGAAGGCCCCAGCCTCCACATGTCTTCCTAACAGGAACATGGGCTCCAAGCTGGGACCCACGCCTCTACCTGTCTACACTGTGGGCATATGGACTTGGAGCTGAGCACCAGCCTCCACCCATCTACACTGTCATCACATGAGCTCTAAGTCGGGCCTCAGCCTCCCCCTGTCTATACTCTTCAGATATGGGCTCCAGGCTGACCCCTCCCTTCCAACTATCTATACTGTCAGAATATGGACACTGCCACACCCAGCCTCCACCTGTCCACCCCACAGGTATATGGGCTTCAAGATGGCCCAACGCCTCCATCCGTCTATACTGTATGGATGTATTATCCAAACTGGACCCCAGCATCCACCTGTCTATAGCACTTTTATATGGGTTCCAAGCTGGGCCCCACGCCACAACCAGGCTACAGGGTGAGGATATGGGCTCTGACCAGGGCCCCAGACTCGACCTATCTACACCAAATGTATATGGGTTCTGAGGTGGTACCCAGCATCCACATGTCTACACCACAGTCATTTGGGCTTCGAGCCAGGCCCTAGCTTCCTCCTATTTACACCACAGGTATATGGGCTCTGAACAGGCCCCATGTCACCACCGTTCTACCTTGTGGGGATATGGGCTGAAGCTTGGCCCCCCACACCCACCTGTCTACACTATGGGGATATGGGCTCCAACCTGGGCTCAATGCCTCCACCCATCTACACTGTGTGGATATGGGATCTGACCCGTGCCCAGCCTATACCCATCTACACTTTGGAATATGGGCTCTGAGCTGGACCCCGGCCTCCAGCCATCTATCACACAGATATATGGGTTCCATGCTGGGCTGTATGCATCCACCTGTCTATGCCATAGTTATTTGGGCTCCAAACCAGGCTCCAGCTCAAGCTGTCCACACCAAAGTTATATGGGCTCCAAGTCAGTCCCCAGCCTCCAATGGTCAACCCTACAGGTATATGGGTTCCAAGGTGGGCCCCAGCACCCAATGTCTATATTGATGGGATATGGGCTCCAAGCCAGGCCAGAGCATCCACCTTTTGATTGCAGGAAAATGGGTCCTGAGCAGGGTTCCAGCATCCATCTGTCTACACCACAGGTATGTGGGCACCAAGCTGGGCACCAACTTTGTTCTGTCTTCTTTGGGGAAATATGGGCTCCGAGACAGGCCACAGCATCCACCTTCTACCCCACAGGTATATGGGCTCCAAGCTCGAACCCAGCCTCCACCCGTCTACATTGTTGGAATATGAGCTCTGAGCTGCAACCAAACCTCCTCCTTTCTACCCACAGGTATATGGGCTCAGAGCTAGGCCTAGTTTCCAATGTCTAAACTGTGGGATAATGGCTCATAGCTGGGCCCAAGTCTCCATGTATCTACACTGTGGTATATGGGCTCTGAGCCAGCATATAACCTCCACTGTCTTCACTCCAGTTTTATGAGCATCAGGTGGTGCTCCATGCCTCTACATGTCTACACTGTGGGACTATGGGCTCTAAGCTGGGCCCCAGCCTCCACCTGTCTACCCCAATGGTATATGGGCTCCAATCTGGGCCCCCTGCTTCCACCTGACTACTCTTTGGGAGTATGGGTTCTGATCTGGACCCAGCATCTACCCATCTACCCCAGAGGTATACTGGCTAAGTTGGGCCATAGCCTCCACCCGTCTACACTGTGGGTATATGGGCTTGAGCCTGACCCCAGCCTCTACCTGTATATTCCACATGTATATGGGTTCCAAGCTGGGCCCCACACTTCCACTGTCTACACTGTGAGGATATGGCTTGAGCTGGGCCCCAGGCTTGTGGATATGGGCTGCTGGCCCCAGCTTGCACTGTCTACACTGTGGGGATTGGGCATGGGATAGCAGAGCCCCAGCCT